>NC_143023.1:90624366-90799866 GCF_057628025.1 Oncorhynchus mykiss
TCATATTAGATCAGATTCATGCCAATTTTGTTTAAATGCTTTTAATCCACAGTTATCACGTCGTGATGGAAACAGAGCAGTTTGGTTGTGTCCTAGTTTCTATGAGAAAAGAGTAGGCCGTAAAATGTATTGCACATAAGCCAAGCCAACACGAGCTAAGTCTGTAACTTCCCCTCAGTGACATTTAGTCAGAGTTGGCCTTCTGTTTGTTTCCAGTTCCTCTGACTATCTGGACCTGCCAGACAGGCAGTGAAGAGTTCATATTGGTTACTAACAGACAAACAAACAATATGAATGTCCTATTGCACGCAAGGTAGAGGTAGAGAAACAAAGTAGCAGAGAGAGAGAGAGTGTGTGTGAGAGAGAGAGAGAGAGAGGGTGCAGAAGGAGGAAGGAAAAGTGCTGACTACAGCACAATATGTGGAAGAGCTGGAGAAGGGGAATAGAAAGTTACAGAAATGAACAAAAATAAAGGGAAGAATGAATCTACGCCCATTACCTAAAGCATCTAAATGGAGTGGTGTAATAAGTATCGTGCCAAGTATAGAAAGGAACAAGGCGTGTGTGGAGGGAAGGGCGGAAGCAGGCAGGACATTGTGCAGCCCGAGGGGAACGGGTGGGAGGAGCGGAGGAGCAAACAGAGGTGGGGCTAGTTAAACAAAGACGAATGGATCACATATGGGGACTTAGTGTGCTGCAAAATGTAGGTTAGGCCTACCTGAATGTGTCATCTAAAATAAATGTGTGTGTGTGTGTTTGCGGGTACGTTGAGAATCTGTGTGTTTATCAGCATCTGTTAGATTGTGTGTAGGATCCAGGGTGTTTGTTCTCTAGGTGTTTGCAGAGTGGAATATGGCTCTGGTTAGAACAATGTTCTCTTACGCCATCAGCCCTTAACCGCTCATAATGACAGCTTTATCTACGCTCTCTCTCCTCTCTGTTCTCTCTCTACGCTCTCTTCTGTCATCTATTCTCTCTGCCCTCTATCTACCTTCTATCTATTCTCTCCTCATCTATTCTCTTCTCTATCTTCTCTCATCTACTCTCTGATCTATTCTCTCTACACTCTCTTCTCTCATCTATCTACTTTCATCTATTTTCTCATCTATTCAATTATATTCAAGGGGCTTTATTGGCAAGGGAAACGTGTTAACATTGCCAAAGCAAGTGAGGTAGATAATATACAAAAGTGAAAAACAATAAAAAATGTACAGTAAACATTACACATACAGAAGTTTCAAAATAATAAAGACATTGCAAATGTCATTATGTGTATATACAGTGTTGTAACAATGTACAAATGGTTAAAGTACACAAGGAAAAATAAATAAGCATAAATAGAGGTTGTATTTACAATGGTGTTTGTTCTTCACTGGTTGCCCTTTTCTTGTGGCAACGGGTCACAAATCTTGCTGCTGTGATGGCACACTGTGGAATTTCACCCAGTACATATGGGAGTTTATCAAAATTGGGTTTGTTTTTGAATTCTTTGTGGATCTGTGTAATCTGAGGAAAATATGTGTCTCTAATATGGTCATACATTGGGCAGGAGGTTAGGAAGTGCAGCTCAGTTTCCACCTCATTTTGTGGGCAGTGAGCACATAGCCTGTCTTCTCTTGAGAGCCATGTCTGCCTACGGCGGCCTTTCTCAATAGCAAGGCTATGCTCACTGAGTCTGTACATAGTCAAAGCTTTCCTTAATTTTGGGTCAGTCACAGTGGTCAGTTATTCTGCCACTGTGTACTCTCTGTTTAGGGCCAAATAGCCTTCTAGTTTGGTCTGTTTTTTTTGTTAATTCTTTCCAATGTGTCTAGTAATTAACTTTTTGTTTTCTCATGATTTGGTTGGGTCTAATTGTGTTGCTGTCCTTGTGAACAGAGCCCCAGGACAGGCTTGGTTAGGGGACTCTTCTCCAGGTTCATCTCTCTGTAGGTGATGGCTTTGTTATGAAAGGTTTGGGAATCACTTCCTTTTAGGTGGTTGTAGAATTTAACAGCTTTTTTCTGGATTTTGATAATTACTGGGTATCAGCCTAATTCTGCTCTGCATGCATTATTTGGTGTTCTACGTTGTACACGGAGTCTCAATTTGGTATTTGTCCCATTTCGTGAAGTCTTGGTTGGTGAGCGGGCCCCAGACCTCACAACCATAAAGGGCAACGGTTTCTATGACTGATTCAAGTATTTTTAGCCAGATCTTAATTGGTATGTTGAATTTTATGTTCCTTTTGATGGCATAGAATGCCCTTCTTGCCTTGTCTCTCAGATCGTTCACAGCTTTGTGGAAGTTACCTGTGGCGCTGATGTTTAGGTCAAGGTATGTATAGTTTTTTGTGAGCTCTAGGGCAACAGTGTCTAGATGGAATTTGTATTTGTGGTCCTGGCGACTGGACCTTTTTTGGAACACCATTATTTTTGTCTTACTGAGATTTACTGTCAGGGCCCAGGTCTGACAGAATCTGTGCATAAGATCTAGGTGCTGCTGTAGGCCCTCCTTGGTTGGTGACAGAAGCACCAGATCATCAGCAAACAGTAGACATTTGACTTCAGATTCTAGTAGGGTGAGGCCGGGTGCTGCAGACTTCTAGTGCCCGCGCCAATTCGTTTATATATATATATATATATATATCCGCACACTTGTTGTTTGTGTACATGGATTTTATAATGTCATGTTTTACCCCCAACACCACTTTCCATCAATGTGTATAGCAGACCCTCGTGCCAAATTGAGTCGAAGGCATTTTTGAAATCAACAAAGCATGAGAAGACTTTGCCTTTGTTTGTTTTGGTTTGTCTCTATCTATTCTCTCTCTCCCTCCTCTATTTATTCTCTCTCTCCCCTCTATCTCCCTTCTTTCTACTCTCTATCTTTTCTCTATCTGCTCTGTCTATTGGGGCGGCAGGGTAGCCTAGTGGTTAGAGCGTTGGACTAGTAATCGGAAGGTTGCAAGTTCAAACTCCCGAGCTGACAAGGTACAAATCTGTCGTTCTGCCCCTGAACAGCCACTGTTCCTAGGCTGTCATTGAAAATAAGAATTTGTTCTTAACTGACTTGCCTAGTTAAATAAAGGTAAAAAATGTTTTTTTAATTCTCTCCTCTATCTACCCCCTCTTTCATATTGAGAGGGTTGAACCATCACATAGGCTAAATGTCAGAGAAACGATAGAGTTGTAATGAAGTTTGAATTGCACGTTGTAGGAAATGTATTATTTGATGTTGTCTAAATTGGTACAATTGGGTTATGTTACTTAGGCTTGTACCTCATTTACTAGGGCATCAAAATAAACTACCATGATACCACTTCTCACCTGGTGCATTCTCTGTGTGACTGTTGGCATCATGCTTGTTTATAATAATACATGACTGTCTATTGTCTCACCTCCTGGCCCTCTTTTCAGTTTGGAAGATAGCTGGGACAGTGAAGTGCCTGTAGTGTTATTAGTGATTGACCACTAGTCAAGGAACAGGTCAGGGAACATTTACTACTGTATGTCTGTAGGAGCTGTGTTACGGTCATGGGTAGATAAGATGCAGCTTATGTCAAATTGTTGTAAAAAATTGAAATGTTTTACATTTTAGCTAACCCCTTTTCCTTTTAATATAATTATCCTTACCTGCTTTGTTTATTCTCCTAATCTGCATTCAAAAGTCAATTCTGACATAAGCTGTATACTATCTAGTCAAAACCCTGTGTTACATGTCAAGTCATCACTACTAAAACACTCAGACACCAACAACATTTCACAACAAACACTCACATTTGTCAAAAAACTAAATCTGACAGGGAGCCAGTTGGCAAACTCAGACAGTTCACATTCAGGCTGTGTGAATTTAGTGCCTATTATATAACGATAGAATCTAGCAGCTAGATGCCTGAGTTCTGGGTTTATGGCATGCTTATGAGTAGCTAGCTATACATGCTTATGTAGAAGGTCATAGGAAGTGTTGCCGGAATAACATTATCAATTGACTTAAGCTCCTTTATTGGATGCAGCATTATGCAAGCTAACAGCAGCTAGCTCATTGGCTGGCCTTGTAGTGACTTTAATATCTCTGACTACAGTACTTCTAAATATTTTGCGTCATTCACAGCAGGGGGAATGCTCAAATGTGGGTTTAGTCATCTAGCTGTGTGTGTGTGTGTGTGTGTGTGTGTGTGCGCCACAGACACACATACAGACATTGAGCCTATGGAAGGCCGTAATAATCAATTACCCGCGGAGAAGGAGTGCTGTGACATCAGGAGAGGAGGAGGCTGGGGAGAGGTTTGGCAGCAGAATGTCATTTCCTGCCCCTCATCCTCATCCGCCTGGTAATGCCATGTTAATAGCTTCCTGCTCTGATGCATTACGGCACTGCTCGCTGCCTGCCCTCTGCCTGCCGCCCGCCTCGCTCATCTGTGTCACACACACACACACACACCACAATTTGTATCTGCCACAGCCCGCCAGCTACTATTAGTCTACAAGGCTGACCTGAACCCAGCACTGTCTGCAACCCACACACACTGTATCTACTGTGTGTTTGTGTTTGCCTTTTTATGTAAAACCACGTTACCACTCCCCCTCATCTCTCGTTCTCTCTTCTGCTGTGGCAGACCTGGTATTGTTATTGAAAAGCATCTCCAGATGGGTCTCTACCAAAAGCTTGAGACAGTTTGTTCCTATGTGCTTTGAATTCTAGGTAAAGCATCATGGTTGGCTTCTAATATGGATTAGTGTCCACTTATTACAACAATGTTTCTTTGATGTTTATACATCCAAGTTTTGGTACGTTAGCATTGAGGTACGTTAGCATTGAGGCATTATGACAACATTTTGATTTATAATGAATACAATACTATCTGCACTAAAACTCTCTTGATTTTTTTGCTGTCAGAGTAGCCAACCTGACATACAACACATCACAGGCTTGGAGCAGGCTGAGGCTCAGCAAAGGGGCTGTTATGTCAATGTTGTTGGATTTAAAATACACTCCACGGTATGATTAAAACAGCACAGCAGTCACTGACAACGAGTATGACTCACACCTCTCTCTCTCTCCTTCTCTATGGTTTCAGTCACTACATTGTTGCCCTGTTTCAACCCATATAGGTGATAGATAGATGTATACACTCACAGAATGAGACCGGTGTGTGAGACAACTCAGCCTCTGATATTCCTGGTGTGTTTGCGTGAGACTGGCGAGCAGGGATGGCGCCCTGCAGGACGTTTAACCTCCACTTCCCTTTACGATGACTCGTCATTGGCCTACTGTTATGTTAGAAAGACCAGGATGCAGGGTTGGTGTCCTAGATCCCTGCTACACACACAGTCACAACCAAACACCTAGGGTATGTCTCAAATGGCACGCTATTCACTATATAGTGCGCTACATTTGACCAGGGCCCATCCAAAGTAGTGCACTATATATGAAACAGGGTGGTGTTTCGTACACAGCCACACTGAAGCATCTATTTGAATTCTGCCGCCAGTGGCAGGCATATCAACACAATAACAACCGCTCCAACTAAACAAGGTTATTGAATGAATGAGCCGTCAATGGCGCTGTCTCGTTAACTTTTAACACTCTGACCTCTGTCAACGGCACACAAACAGCAACAATAACGACCTCTACAATTTGAAGTGAAGCAATAGGCTACCTGGTGAATGTTTTGAAAGCAGCTATTTGTAGGTATGCACTCCATATCCTGTCCTTTTTTAACCTGCACCTCTGTATGGCTAACAACATCATACATGTTAACAATGGCAGCCTCAGACACAACTTTACAATTGAACCCATGTAGCTATTGAGTAGCATACAGTACTGTTAATCCCAGTTGCATCAATCCATTCTTCTTGAACCATGCCTGGCCGACGCATTCCTGGCCGACGCATGCCTGGCCGACGGTTGACAACTGGATACACTATATATACAAAAGTATGTGGACACCCCTTCAAATTAGTGGATTCGGCTATTTCAGCTGCACCCGTTGCTGACATATGAAATTGAGCACACAGCCATGCAATCACCATATACCAACATTGGCAGTAGAATGGCCCGTGCTGAAGAGCTCAGTGACGTTCAATGTGGCACAGTCATAGGATGCCACCTTTCCAACAAGTCAGTCCGTCAAATTTCTGCCCTGCTGAGCTGTCTGTGCTGTTATTGTGAAGTGGAAACGTTTAGGAGCAACAACGGCTCAGCTGCGAAGTGGTAGGCCACACAAGCTCACAGAACGGGGTCCCCCAAGTGCTGAAGAGCTTAGCGCCTAAAAATCGTATGTCCTCAGTTGCATTACTCACTACCGAGTTCCAAACTGCACAATAACTGTTCGTCGGGAGCTTCATGAAATGGGTTTCCATGGCCGAGCAGTCTCACACAAGCCTAAGATCACCATGCGCAATGTTAAGCGTCGGCTGGAGTGGTGTAAAGTGTTCTCTAGAATGAAGAATCACGCTTCACCATCTGGCAGTCCGACGGACAAATACGGATTTGACGGATGCCAGGAGAACGCTACCTGCCGCAGGCATAGTGCCAAGTTTAAAGTTTGGTGGAGGAGGAATAATGGTCAGGGGTTGTTTTTCATGGTTCTGGCTAGGCCCCTTAGTTCCAGTGAAGGGAATTCTTAATGCTACAGCATACAATTACATTCTAGATGATTCTGTGCTTCCAACTGTGTGGCAACAGTTTGAGGAAGGGCCTTTCCTGTTTCAGCATGACGATGCCCCCGTGCACAAAGCGAGGTCCGTACAGAAATGGTTTGTCGAGATTGGTGTGGAAGAACTTGACTGGCCTGCACAAAGCCCTGACCTCAACCCCATCAAACACCTTTGGGATGAATTGGAACGCCGACTGCGAGCCAGGCCTAATCGCCCAACATCAGTGCCCCACCTCACTAATGCTCTTGTGACTGAATGGAAGCAAGTACCTCTAGCAATGTTCCAACATCCAGTGGAATGCCTTCCCAGAAAAGTGGAGCATGGCAGCAGAGGGGGGACAAACTCCATATTAATGCCCATGATTTTGGAATGAGATGTTAAAAGAGCAGTTAATGTCCACATACTTTTGCTCATGTTCTGTATAAACCTTAACAATTACAATTCGACACAAATGACTAGCTCTGGATTGAAGAGCTGTGAAGAGATCTGGGTGGGTTGCCATGGTTATTTAGCAGCACTCAAATCCACATCAGGACTCGTCCGCAAGTGTGCATACATCTTAGAGAGAACTGAATGGAGGAGTTGGTTCTGATGTTGAGAAGAGCAGCGTAATAATCGTCCACCTCGTTCCCTGGTAGCACTAACAACGGTTCTATCACCATAACAACGCTGCAAATGGGTAACAACATAACAGCCTGTATCGCTTTGTCTCAGGACAGATGCATGTTATGCTGTTACACAATATAAATGACAACAGCTGAACAATTTAGCATAGATCACAATGTCATAGCAAATCTCATGTCCATGCAGTGTTGCTACATAAATGTTACATCAAGGTTGATATTTGGTTGTGTTAATGCATTTCTCTCTCTGCAGGACGGTTCGTTGCTTCAGTAGCACATGATCGTGCCCGCCTCTCTTCATATTACTGGACTGCTTCATAGCTTTGCTAGCACAGTAACACATGGAACATGGTTACAGTGGTACCAGTAGAGCACTGAGACACATTCAGAGAAGCATACGCCTCCGCTGTGTTTCCTGTGTTGTAGTGTCTGTTCTCTGTTGGTGATGAGTCATCAGTCTTCTCTCAGTAGGAATGGGTGACATCTCATCCCTCCTTCCTCCAGAACTGGGTCAGAACACCTCTTCGCCTCATCTGTTCTCCCTTGTTTGTCTGTCTGCATCTCTTCTGCCAAGATTCTCGCTCTCTTCCCTTCTCTCCTTCCTTTCCTATTCACGTTGCTGCTCCTTTTCAGGAATACTCTATCTTTCTCTACTGTTTGCCATGTTGCCTTGGCATCAGAGGTCCCTTCACAGCATTTTCTCTTGTCAGAGTTTTAGGTAGCCTACAGGGCAGCAATATGGAGATAAATACTAAGGATACTTGTTCTAGATAAAAGAGGATGGTTACAATTTAAAGAGAGAGTTGTGTCCGTGAGATGGCGATACCAGTCCAACTGTCATTGAACCTTGACGGCTCAGTCAGTGCTGTTTTTATTACTGGGGCCGGTTGTTTACTGTTCCCATTCTCCCTCTGTGCCCCGTGCTACCTCCCTCGACCTGGTTACAATCACAACATGACATAACCACTTAGTTGCACAGAGTTGCTTATAAAATGCAGTGCTTTATTTTTTATGGCATCTGTGGAACAGGATATTTGAGCCCATGTGTGGGAGGACTCATTTCAGATGTCTGAGGCAAGTGGGAGGTAGAGAAAAGAGATACAGACTGAAAGAGGGCGGGATGGGCTGAGGGGGAGAGAGGGATAAAGAGGAAGTGGCCTCTTCTTCACAGCCACAAGACCCACCTCCGGTTTCCTCTTCTTTCAAAACAAGCTGAAACACCGACACAATATCAAGTTAGATCACATCTGCTGGAGATGTTTGTGAGGGAGATTGAGATAAGGGAGATTTAAATGTATACAATTTGTCTGTGTACATGCTCACGGTTGTATTTGTGCGCTTTTGTTTGCATGAAAGAGGATGAGGGCAATGGGTAGCCTAGCTGTACTGTAAAAGGATCCCTCCATCCGCTCTGCTGCCCAGACTGTTAATATGTAGAGCCCAACAGGAAATAGAGCTTTAGAGCCCTCTGAGCCTCACCTGACTAGGTGACAGGGGACAGCTGTGGCTTGTCCCAACACAGGAAATGGCCTACTTTAACAGGACACCATATTTTGATATCACCCCAGCAGCCAGCCAGCCAGAGCTATGACTGTATCCCAAAATGGCACCTTATTCCCTACATAGTGAACTACTTTTGACCAAAGCCCTATGGGTTCTGGTCAAAAGTAGTACACTAAATAGGGAATATGGTACCATTTGGGAACGCAGACCATAAGGCTATTCATTCACCCTGGGGTGACCACGTACTTGTTATGCAGTCTAAATAACAATCCACTAACTGCAGGACAAGAGAAACTTAGGGTGTTGTTGTTGTGTTAGCTAAAGTTAGATATAGATTTTGTACTGTATTACAGATATTATATAGCAAGGTTAGTTAATGAAGGATATGTTGGGCACTAATATGAACAAAGCAAGCTAAGCAGCCTAGCTGTACTTGGTTCTATTCCCCTGGCCATCTTATCCTGATGGTAGCTGAAAACATGGTCAAGTTAGTGTGTATCCTGATGGTAGCTGAAAACATGGTCAAGTTAGTGTGTATCCTGATGGTAGCTGAAAACATGGTCAAGTTAGTGTGTATGCGTGAGAAGAAGAGGGATCGGTCTCTGAATGGCCATTGGTTGGTGGTGGGTTAAATAAAGAAACAACTATGCATTACAAATCCATGAATGTAGAATTATTGTGCAACTTGTATACTGCTACATTGAGGTTTTGTCTTTCATTATCTTTTATCTGCCGTTAGTACGTAGCCGAAGCTTTAGGGCCTAACTGTAGCATGTCAAATACACAACAATTGACAAATGCTTTTGGGAACTTTACGTCGATCCACTGAGGCAGAAAGGAAAATGTAGGAGTTTAATTCAATAAGAGAAAAGCTATGAAATAGAGTTCAAAATGAATAGAAGGGCCAGAACATTAGTCTGTTTGGTGAAGTGGTAAAAGATGATGATAGCAGTGTTATGTGTGATGATTTGTGAGGCGCTATACAAATTCTACAGTCACAAGATGGAGACTTCAAAATGACACATAAAGTGAACTGTACTGTTCAGATAGGCTACTATTCCACTTAACCCATCTGAAATCTGGACACCGACTGTAGGTCTATAGCCTCTCACATTATAATAACTCCTGAAGAATTAAGCATTTCTTGCAGTAAAAATATAAACCTAATGTAAATTTTGACTCCGGAACAGGAGTGGAAAAATATGATTTATTTCTTTAATCTGAGTGTGCGTTTAGGGACCTTCTGTAAAGGTGGTATCTTTATCAGCATCATACACGCTGATAGTAGTTCAACCACACAAAATATGCATCTAAGCCGAAGAAATCACGTTGGGTCGTTTCAATAGCTTTTAATTTCCTTTAAAACCGGTCAAACTGATGTCACTTGGACATTTTACATGGAAATTTTTTCCAATTTTATTAGTTTTTTTTAGCATTTTCTCCCCGGTCCCTAAACGTCTTTGTTGGGCAAGAGAAGCAGAGATAAAAGAGAAAACAAACTTACCGATAATTCTGTCGATTTTATTACATTATTCTAATGTGTAAATGTTTACTTGGTCTTCTAGAGCAACAAGCACTGACCGAAGAGAAGCTGCATGTATCTAATTATAGACAAGATTACATTATAAGCAGAAACAGGCTTACCTAAAAAAGGCCTGTCAAAATTGTTCTGCCATCCGTATTTTCTATGTTCGCAGGTTAGGGTCGGGTGCTGACCTCCAGATTTTCACTTTATCACAGTCGGGCTGTAGCAACTGCGGGTGAACAAACCGCTGACCCGCGTATCTCACACACACACAGACTGACTGAGGCCAGAGAGTAGACACTTTTAACCTGGCCAGCCAGCTCCCCTCCAGCAGACCTTGGTTCAATAGTTATTTGAAATACTTTAGCTGGAGTTGATTGAGCTTGCCTGTTGCATTGCAACCAATAGAGAAATCCTGAAAGTGCTAACCCTGCCCACCTATCACTACAGGTGAGCTAAAACAGTGGTTTTGAAACATATTCTTTTTTACACGTGGCCCCCTTTCCAGCATTGGGGAACATCCCGCGTGCCACGTCGATTTCGATGGGCACAAGCACTGTTCATGACACACTGTTTACACCCCTCTTGTTGGTGGAGAGAATTTTGCAGGTTTAAACTTATTTCCAGCAGTTCTACATATTTCGTCATGGGGTGCAAAGAAAATGTTGCAGTTTTAAAGCACATTTCTTGGAAGTCTATACATTTTGCCCTGTCTAATGTGTTTTCATGTGATATTTGAGTGACAAAAAAAAGTTTAAAAGTTAGCTGACATGGGCTAGTTGATTTAGACATTTCTGACACGTTATAAATATAAATTACTAACATGACAAGAGGAACTAATGATGCACTACCCGGTTTTGAAATTACACCCTGTTATAGCTGGACTTGGCACTGTCCTCTGCCCCCCCCCCCCCCCCAAAGTTTGAGAACTACTAGGCTAAAACAAACGCTCAAGTATTTGAAAGACCCAAAATAGTATTTGAACCCAGGTACTCATTGCTACGAACGCCCACAAACGCTTCGATCTCCAAGACTCATAAAGGAAGATGGTCAAAATGACTGCAGTGTGTGAGACAGAACCTGGGCGGGGTCAAGGGAGATAATGCCTCCTTTGATTTCCATAAGGATTTCAAATCCAAATAAGTGTGGTGTTCGCGTACACAGTTTAGGAGATGTTATAGTGGGTTCATTGAAATGCTTTTTACTAGCTCTTAACAGTGCAGTAAATTGTCAAACAAATGCACAAATAATAAATCATCAAAAACTAGAAACAAGAAATCAAGAATGTCAGAACGAATCCAATTAACAACCCATTTCCTTGTTCTCTGAGGCTGACTAATGGTGTTACCATGGCATCCTGTGACGAGGAAATGTTCCCTTCCCCATCAGCAGGCGGACAGAGCGTAGCGGCCCTCTGCTCTACTTGCCTATGTGTTTATTCATTCAAGTTCTTTATTTTTACTATTTTTCTACCTTGTACCGTAATAGTGAAGACATCAACTATGAAATAATACATGGAGTCATGTAGTAACCAAAAAAGTGTTAAACAAATCTAAATATATTTGAGATTCTTAAAAGAAGCCACCCTTTGCCTTGACAGCTTTGCACACTCTTGGCATTCTCTCAACCAGCTTCATGATGTAGTCACCTGGAATGCATTTCAATTAACAGGTGTTCCTTGTTAAAAGTTAATTTGTGGAATTTCTTTCCTCGATGCGTTTGAACCAATCAGTTGTGTTGTGACAAGGTAGGGGTGGTATACAGAAGATAGCCCTGTTTGGTAAAAGACCAAGTCCATATTATGGAAAAAACAGCTTAAGTAAGCAAGGAGAAATGACAGTCCGTTTACTTTAAGACATGAAGGTCAGTCAATCCAGAAAAAGTTGAACTTTTGAAAGTTTCTTCTAGTGCAGTCGCGAAAACCATCACGCGCTTTGATTAAACTAGCTCGCATGAGGACTGCCACAGGAAAGGAAGACTGCTGCAGAGGATAAGTTCATTAGAGTTACCAGCCTCATAAATGTCAGCCCAAATAAATGCTTCAGAGTTCAAGTAACGGACACATCTCAACATCAACTGTTCAGAGGAGACTGTGTGAATCAGGCCTTCATGGTCAAATTTTTGCAAAGAAACCACTACTAAAGGACACCAATAAGAAGAAGAGACTTACTTGGCCCAAGAAACACGAGCAATGGACATTAGACCAGTGGAAATCTGTCCTTTGGTCTGAGTCCAAATTTGAGATTTTTGTTTCCGACCTCCGTATCTTTGTGAGACGCAGAGTAGGTGAACAGATGATCTCCGCATATGTGGTTCCCACTGTGACGCATGCAGGAGGTGTGGTTGTGCCTTGCTGGAGACACTGTCTGTGATTTAGAGTTCAAGGCACACTTAACCAGCATGGCTACTACAGCATTCTGCAGCAATACGCCATCCCATCTGGTTTGCGCTTAGTCCCACTATCATTTGTTTTTCAACAGGACAACAACCCAACTGACCTCCAGGCTGTGTAGGGCTATTTGACCAAGAAGGAGAGGGATGGAGTGCTGCATCAGATGACCTGGCCTTCACAATCACCCGACCTCAACCCAATTTAGGTGGTTTGGGATGAGTTGGACCACAGAGTGAAGGAAAAACAGCCAACAAGTGCTCAGCATATGTGGAAACATAATCAAGACTGTTGGGAAAGCATTCCAGGTGAAGCTGGTTGAGAGAATGCTAAGAGTGTGCAAAACTGTCAACGGGTGGCTACTTTGAATAATCTCACATTTAAATATATTTTGACATTAACACTTTTTGATTACTACTTGATTCCATATGTTATTTCATAGTTTTGATGTCTTCAATATTATTTTACAATGTAGAAAATAGTAAAAATTAGGAAAACCCTGGAATGAGTAGGTGTGTCCAAACTTTTGACCAGTTGTGTATGTGTGTTTATCTATTTTCCTTTAATCTATCTAACACTTTAGTCAACAACTCAATCAAACTAGTTTGGTAACATGGCATGTTAGCTGTCTAAATCCACAAGAGAAAGTAAGAAATCAACTTACCCCCCCTAACAACAACACTATAATTATATATTTGCTGTGCTATATATCCCACAGCAACAACAGACACAGCCTATAACAATTATTCTGATTGTTTCTTCTCTCTCAGACCACTCTGCTGGAGTAGCTCATAAATATAGAATGAGTACCAAATGGCACCCTATTCCCTTTATAGTGCATTTCTTTAGACCAGGGCCCATAGGGTATTCATCAACAGTAGTGCAGTGCATAGGGAATAGTCTGTCATTTTAGACGTACTCATTTCTAATCGTCTGGGTGAGATGGAGAGGCTGGCTAGTGGCTGGCGAGGACAGGGAGCTAAATGAATTGGTCATTGGCATTAATTGGGTACACTGCTGGCGCTGGCTGTCCACCTGAGTCCACTTCAAAATCAGGGACAGAGTGTTCACTGTAGACAGAGTGGCATGACCTTATATGGGCTGAAGATGCTGCTAATGGAAACATCACAAGTGTTTAAAAAAATTGTTGTAAACAATTATCATATGTATCTAATATTGCTATACGTTATCCATTTCTGAGAATAGACTCTGTCAACGACACTTGCTTAGGGAGCTGATATTAAAACAGTACTCTTACCCTTTACCCGCGGGTATGTTACAGAATATTATGCCAGCCCTTCTGTAATAGTAACAGATAACGGCCTTCAGTTGCCAACCTCAGGATTTAAGTTTTCATAATATTACATACTAACACTATGGTATCAGACCAAGTGTTACAATGGTATCAGACAGACTGTGCTCCAGCTCTGTTATCAATCTGGGAATGGTTCTGTAGTTTGATTAATGTTTCTGTTCGCCCACTCTTCTCCCACCGACCAACCGAACAGACAGCCGAGCTGGCAGAATGCCACCGATGGCCTTGCTTGCTGTGGCAATGAGCCGTGTCTCGCCATTCCACATGACATGGCAAACGAGCACAGTGTGTGTGTTTAGTGATTGACACATGGTATGCTGACTCTTAATGTCTGATTGCTCTCCAACTTCCTGCAAGAGAAGGGAAAGACGCAAGAGGAAGCGAAAAGAGAGATGGATGGAGTCAGGTCTGGGTCTGCTGAGCATTAATGAACACAACAGATGTTGCCCAGATGCGGCCCAGGGGGGGTCAGAGAGAGAGAAACCGAGAGAGGGGGAAAAGGGAGGGAAAAGCGAGATGGAAAGGAGTCCAGTTGGAGTCCCTCTTCATACACTGACAGCTTTGTTCACCTCCAGTCAGGACCAAGCCCTTCTTCCTCTCCCTTCCACCCTCTTCTCCCCCCCAAGACTCTTTGATGTAAGTGCACAGGAAACAAGGCAGGAATCGATTCCTCCATGCATTAAGCCCCCACTCACCACCTCCTTCCTCTCCTCTTGTCTCATTCCTTCTCTTTATCTCTATCTCCTCGCCCCTGTACCTCCCTTACCCTGCCCAGGAAGCTCGCTAGCACGTTGTTTTTGTCTGTGTCCATGTGTATGTGTATTGTATGGGGCCGTTGGAGCACAGGGACACATCTTGTCTGTATCTTTGTCTGTGTGCTAGCAGTGATCTGAAGTCTGTGTGTTGGAGCAACATTGTAGATCGTGTTGATCCTTGTCTGTCTGCGTGGTCTTGGGTTGTGTTTCCAAAGCAGGAACACGTGAGCCTGCTTTGAATAATGAAATTCCTTTTGAATAAAATGTATAAAATTCAATGATTTACTGTCTCTAAGGACGGGCTGCAGCTAGTTTCTATTGTTCATCTTGCTTCAGGAGGTATGGATTTGGTCTCAGAATATGTAGGAAAGTTCTCCAACTCGTTGACCCTGTTTTTTAACTGTGTGCCTGTTTTATTAGGAGCAAGCCAATACAATGAGTCCTACTCCCCAAGTCTCTCGGGTCATAACCGCTCAAGTTAACAAGTAAAATGTCATTTGTCACATGCTGTAGACTAACAACAAAATGCTTAATAACAGGCCCTTACCTACAATGCAGATAAAATTATAGAAAAATAATAACACAAGGAATACATACTCAATGAGTATCTATATACACAGGTACCAGTACTGAGTTGATGTGTAGGAGATAATTGAGGGTGTGCTCAGCCCTCCCTTTCCTGTAGTCCACAATCAACTCTGTCGTCTTGTTGAGGGAGAGGTTATTGTCCTGGCACCACACTGCCAGGTCACTGACCTCTAACCCTATAGGCTGTCTCATCGTCGTCGGTGATCAGGCCTACCACCGTCGTGTCGTCATCAACCTTAATAATGGTGTTGGAGTCGTGCGTAGCCACGCAGTCGTGGGTGAACAGGGAGTACTGGAGGGGACTAAGCACGCACCCCCGAGAGGCCCCTGTGTTGAAGGTCAGCGTGGCGGATATGTTGTTGCTAACCTTTACCACCTGAGGGCGGCCCATTAGGAAGTCCAGGATCCAGTTGCAGAGGGAGGTGTTCAGTCTCAGGGTCCTTAGCTTAGTGATGAGCTTGGAGGACACTATTGTATTGAACGCTGAGCTGTAGTCAATGAACAGCATTCTCACGTAGGTGTTCCTCTTGTCCAGGTGGGAGAGAGCAGTGTGGAGTGTGTCTGTGGATCTGTTGCGGTGATTTGGAGTGAGTCCAGGTTTCTGAGATGATGGTGTTATGTGAGCCATGACCAGCCTTTTAAAGCATTTCATGGCTACGGACGTGAGTGCTACGTGAGGGGGATTGTCTTTTAGAGATGTTACCTTGGCCTTCTTGAGCAGAGTCTCTCTCTTCTCATAGTCTCCGTTCCTCTACTGTAAAAACATTATTGGCCAGAGGGAGGGATGTAGAGTGGGAGGGGAGAGTGAGGGGGAGAGACTGGCTAGGCTTTACAGCTTATAGGATTCATGAACTAACACATTTGCCATGTTTTGTCATTAGCATTACAGTTGTAACCACTTCCTCTATGTCAGGGCTTCCCAACTGGCAGCAGTCAGGGCTTCCCAACTGGCAACAGTCAGGGCTTCCCAACTGGCAGCAGTCAGGGCTTCCCAACTGACAGCAGTCAGGGCTTCCCATCCGGCAGCGGTCGGGGCTTCCCAACTGGCAGCGGTCGTGGCTTCCCAACTGGCAGCGGTCGGTGCTTCCCAACTGACAGCGGTCGGGGCTTCCCAACTGGCAGCAGTCGGGGCTTCCCATCCGGCAGCAGTCGGGGCTTCCCATCCGGCAGCGGTCGGGGCTTCCCATCCGGCAGCGGTCGGGGCTTCCCATCCGGCAGCGGTCGGGGCTTCCCATCCGGCAGCGGTCGGGGCTTCTCATCCGGCAGCGGTCGGGGCTTCCCAACTGGCAGCCCATGGGGGATTTTATTTGGCCCCCCAAGTTTTCTGAGCAAAAGGTTACATTGTAATTGTTTATTGTTTTATTGTTGGATATAAGACTGTAAAAACACCAGAAAATCAGTTATTTTTATTTTGGAAATCTGTTCCAATGTATACCCCCGCATAATAGAGAGAGAGACCCTGAGTCTACAAAATATTAGGAACATGTTCCTAATATTGACTTGTACCTGTGCTTCCCACAGTTTTGTCAAGTTGGCTGGATGTCCTTTGGGTGGTGGACCCTTCTTGATACACACAGGAAACTGTTGAGTGTGAAAAACCCAGCAGTGTGGCACTTCTTGACAGACTCAAACTGGGCGCCCGGCACCTACAACCATACCCGATTCAAAGGCACTTCAATATTTTGTATTGCTCATTCACCCCTTTCATCTACACTGATTGAAGTGGATTTAACAAGTGACCTTTTAATAAGGGATCATAGCTTTCTGTCATGTAAAGAGCAGGTGTTCCTAATGTTTTGTACAGTCAAGGTAAATGATCGTATACAAATGTAAACAAGGTTTGAAATGGTTCTATTTTATTCAAATATTATGTCTGTTTGGGCTTCTTGCATTAGATTTGCTGTCTACAAATGATTAGTAATTATGGTGCGGCAGGGTAGCCTAGTGGTTAGAGCGTTGGACTAGTAACCGAAAGGTTGCAAGTTCAAACTCCCGAGCTGACAAGGTACAAATCTGTCGTTTTGCCCCTGAACAGGCAGTTAACCCACTGTTCCTAGGCTGTCATTGAAAATAAGAATTTGTTCTTAACTGACTTGCCTAGTTAAATAAAGGTTAAAAAAAAACATTTAAAAAAAATGTTCTGGCCCCCTGACCCTCCGCTCATGAAAAAATCTACTTGCGGCCGAATCTAGTTGATGATCTCTGGTCTACGTATTGTCAATGGGTTGTTGATGAAGCCGGCTAGATTAAGTTGTCTCATAAAACCAGTCTCTACCTGGTTAATAGCCCTCTCACATGACGTCTACGGAACCACAGATCTGTTGTGAGGTCCTGTTCAGGTCAGAAGTCCCCGCACCAAGAAAACCATTGCGTCATAAATTGCAATGCTTTCCCTCAAATTCAGTTGTGAGGTCCTTAAAGTTAATGTTAACTTCAAAATCAATCAAGCCTGGTCAGCTGTTGCATTCACCCTCCCCTCTTTCTTTCAAGGCTATCAACGGCCATGCAAACAATTTGCCAGCACGACGGATTGCCAGTACCAGCCTCAACCCCAATGAAGACTGCCACAGTAGTGGACAGGGTTCGATATCTGGGTCCCAGTCCGGGCAGATGGGAGGCAGGAGGGAGGAGGAACAGGGGATGAGGTACCCTCTGGAGATGCGCTCAGACCTCCCCATGAACTTCAGCAGCACCCTGGAACGCATCGTCCAGCAGCTTGACGTCCTCACTCAGGTCAGTCCCTTAACTCTTAATCCAAATCTGGCAGCCCTGGCTAAACCACTTCATTTCAACCCAATCTGGCAACCGTAAAATACTTCCCCTTCCAGCCCAATCTGGCAACTCAATTGTAATGTTTATGAAAGAACAGCAGATGATACAGAGTTAGATGTTGAAATGTGTTGACATAGTCGTGAAAGACTTTTAGTTTAAAACTGGTGTGTGATCCTCTCCTACCCCATAGACTGTCTCTGTGTTGGAAGAACGTCTCACCCTGACGGAGGACAAACTGAAGGAGTGTTTATTCAACCAGAGTCAGATCCTGCTGCAGGTGCGAGGGGAGGAGATGGACCGAAGGAGAGAGAGGGTGGAGGAAGAGAGGGAAGGTGAGAGCGGATCCCCTGTCGCCTCAGCCTAAGGTCACCCACCTCCCTCTCCACAGACACACACTCCTCCCTATGACTTGGTCCTGTGTGTGTTTGGTGTGTGTGTGTGTGTTCGGGGAGGGACAGGGAATGTGGGGATCCTTAACCTCCACCTTGGTGGTCTTTCTCAGGGGTCATCGTCTTAATCAAATCCTCCCTCTATCTCGCCACTCTTTTAAAGATTATTCAATCCTACAGCACAGTGTGTCTGGGACACTTAAACCAAAGCTTTTTGGCTAGGGACTGGGGTGAGTTTTTGTACGTATACCAGTGTGTGCATATGTTCATCGGTGTGTGTGCGCGTGAGTTTGGAAGATCTTTGTGAGGCCCCTCCGTAATGAAAGGTTGATGAAGGGGAGCGGAGGACAAGACAGCACAGCTGCAGCTATGAAAACAGCCGGTCTGTCTGTCTGTGGACAGTGAAGGGAGCAGAGCGTGCTGGGCCAGGCAGGGGCTCCCTTCACTGTCCAATTCCTCTGGTCTCCTTCTCCTGGACAGGCCACCATAAACATGCATTCCTTACACCTCTCTCCCTCTCGTGTGTGTGTGTGTGTGTGTGTGTGGCTATGGGTTCTTGTACTAGCATTTATTAGTAGAATCTATGCATTATGTCATGTGCTGATGAAGCGCCTGTGTGTGTGTGTATGACCATATACCCCCACTGTTGTATAGTGTACGGCATATTTTCTCATGCGTTCCCTTTCATACTATGAACTAAATAAATTGAACATATTGCACAGGCATGTCTCCATGTGTCATTTTTACATCAGCAGTTGCTCTATAAAAGCACACAAGTATCCAAAACTCACTCTGTTTCATGGTCCATCGACCCAGATCATGGGCTTTTCCACACAAAGTGCTTTACAGTAACCTTGCCTAGACCTCAAATGGCAAGCAGTAGCAGCAGAATCTACAAGTATACAGTCTGTGTCAGTTCCTCTGTGAAGCCAGTGGTCTTGTTAACTTTTCCAGTGACAGTCAAAGATGTGGATAGCACTGGACTGGCCCCTCTTTATAAATACATATACAATAAATGTGTGTTCATCTCCATATCTATCTACAGTGCATTCGGAAAGTATTCAGACCCCTTCACTTTTTCCACATTTTGTTACATTACAGACATATTTTAAAACAGATTGTTTTTTTCACTCATTAATTTACACACACTACCTCATAATGACAAAGCAAAAACAGGTTTAGACATTTTTGCAAATGTATTAAAAATTAAAACTGAAATAACATTTACATAAGCATTCAGACTGTTTACTCAGTACTTTGTTGAAGCACCTTTGGCAGCGATTACAGCCTCGAGTCTTCTTGAGTATGATGCTTCAAGATTGGCACGCCTGTATTTGGGGAGTTTCTTCAATTCTTCTCTGCAGATCCTCTCAAGCTCTATCAGGTTGGATGGGGAGCGTCGCTGCACAGCTATTTTCAGGTGTCTCCAGAGATGTTGTATTGGGTTCAAGTCTGAGCTTTGGCTGGGCCACTCAAGGACATTCAGAGACTAGTCCCAAATGCATCTGCATTATCTTGGCTGTGTGCTTAGGGTCATTGTCCTGTTAGAAGGTGAATCTTCGCCCAAGTCTGTGGTCCCGAGCGCTCTGGAGCAGGTTTTCATCAAGGATCTCTCTGTACTTTGCTCTGTTCATCTTTCCCTCGATCCTGACTAGTCTCCCAGTCCCTGCCGCTGAAAAACATTATGCTGTCACCACCATGCTTCACGGTAGGGATATTATTGGCCAGGTGATGGGCGGTGCTTTTTCCTCCAGACATGACGCTTGGCATTCAGGCAAAAGAGTTCAATCTTGGTTTCATCAGACCAGAAAATCTTGTTTCTCATGGTCTAAACTCCAAGCTGGCAGTCGTGCCTTTTTACTGAGGCGTGGCTTTCATCTGGCCTCTCTACCATAAAGGCCTGATTGGTAGAGTGCTGCACAGATTATTGTTCTCCTGGAAGGTTCTCCCATCTCCACAAGGAACTAGAGCTCTGTCAGAGTGACCATCGGATTCTTGGTCACCTCCCTGACCAATGCCCTTCTCCCCCGATTTCTCAGTTTTGCCGGGCAGCCAGCTCTAGGAAGAGTCTTGGTAGTTCCAAATTTCTTCCATTTAAGAATGATGTCTCGGGGCCTTCGATGCTGCAGATCATTTTTTTGGTACCCTTCGCCAGATCTGTGCCTCGACGCAATCCTGTCTCGGAGCTCTACGGACAATTCCTTCGACCTCATGGCTTGGTTTTTGCTCTGACATGCACTGTCAACTGTGGGACCTTATATAGACAGGTGTGTGCCTTTCCAAATCATGTCCAATCAATTGAATTTACCACATGTGGACTCCAACTTGTAGAAACATCTCAAGGATGATCAATGGAAACAGGATGCACCTGAGCTCAATTTCGATTCTCATAGCAAAGGGTCTTTCAGATATTTCTGTGTGTGTGTGTATGTATGTATGTATGTATGTATGTATATGTATATATATATATATATATATATATATATATATATATAAAAATAATATATATTACTGCTCAAAAAATAAAGGGAACACAAACAACACAATGTAATTCCAAGTCAATCACACTTCTGTGAAATCAAACTGTCCACTTAGGAAGCAACACTGATTGACAATAAATTTCACATGCTGTTGTGTAAATGGAGTAGACAACAGGTGGAAATTTTAGGCAATTAGCAAGACATCCCCAATAAAGAAGTGGTTCTGCAGGTGGGGACCACAGACCACTTCTCAGTTCCTATGGTTCCTGGCTGATGTTTTGGTCACTTTTGAATGCTGGCGGTGCTTTCACTCTAGCATGAGACGGAGTCTACAACCCACACAAGTGGCTCAGGTAGTGCAGCTCATCCAGGATGGAACATCAATGCGAGCTTTGGCAAGAAGGTTTGCTGTGTCTGTCAGCGTAGTGTCCTTAGCATGGAGGCGCTACCAGGAGACAGGCCAGTACATGAGGAGACGTGGAGGAGGCTGTAGGAGGGCAACAACCCAGCAGCAGGACCACTAACTCCGCCTTTGTGCAAGGAGGAGCAGGAGGAGCACTGCCAGCAAAATGACCTCCAGCAGGCCACAAATGTGCATGTGTCTGCTCAAACGGTCAGAAACAGACTCCATGAGGGTGGTATGAGGGCCTGACGTCCACAGGTGGGGGTTGTGCTTACGGCCCAACACCGTGCAGGACGTTTGGCATTTGCCAGAGAACACCAAGATTGGCAAATTCGCCACTGGCGCCCTGTGCTCTTCACAGATTAAAGCAGGTTCACACTGAGCACGTGACAGAGTCTGGAGACGCCGTGGAGAACATTCTGCTGCCTGTAACATCCTCCAGCATGACCGGTTTGGCTGTGAGTCAGTCATGGTGTGGGGTGGCATTTCTTTGGGGGGGGCGCACAGCCCTCCATGTGCTCGCCAGAGGTAGCCTGACTGCCATTAGGTACCGAGATGAGATCCTCAGACCCCTTCTAAGACCATATGCTGGTGCGGTTGGCCCTGGGTTCCTCCTAATGCAAGACAATGCTAGACCTCATGTGGCTGGAGTGTGTCAGCAGTTTCTGCAAGAGGAAGGCATTGATGCTATGGACTGGCCCGCCCGTTCCCCAGACCTGAATCCAAATTAGCACATATGGGACATCATGTCTCGCTCCATCCACCAATGCCATGTTGCACCACAGACTGTCCAGGAGTTGGCGGATGCTTTAGTCCAGGTCTGGGAGGAGATCCCTCAGGAGAACATCCGCCACCTCATCAGGAGTATGCCCAGGTGTTGTAGGGAGGTCATACAGGCACGTGGAGGCCACACACACTACTGAGCCTCATTGTGACTTGTTTTAAATATTTTTTTCTTTACATAGTTGAATGTGCTGACAACAAAATCACACACAAATTATCAATGGAAAACAAATTGATCAACTCATGGAGGTCTGGATTTGGAGTGACACTCAAAATTAAAAGTGGAAAACCACACTACAGGCTGATCCAACTTTGATGTAATGTCTTTAATAAGAATATTTCATTCATTCAGATCTAGGATGTGTTATTTTAGTGTTCCCTTTATTTTTTTGAGCAGTGTGTATATATATATATATATATAAATAGCAAAGGTTAACAGCTTTAGTCATTATGGGGTATTGTGTGTAGGTTGATGAGGAAATGTTTTATTTAATCCATTATAGAATAAGGTTGTAATGTAACAAAATGTGGAAAAAGTAAAAAGGTCTGAATACTTTCTGAATGCACTGTACATGTATGTTTTTAGTCAGTTCCTCTGTGAAGTTGGCGTGGTCTTGTTGACGTTTCCAGTGTGACCGAGATGTGGTTCACACTGAGGCGGTCCCTCGCCGGCGGGTGGAGGCTGTAAAAAGCCACACAAAGGGGTGCTCTGCGCTGGCTCCTGTTTGGTCTCTGTACCACATCCTTCCTCGTTTCTCTGGTTCCCCCTCCCTTTTACATAAAGTGGTGCAGCCCTTAAAGAGAGAGGGCTGGAGATGTGTTTTGGGGAGGATTTGGGGTTTCATGCAAAGTTTAGTCAGGAAGATACTATATGCACTCTCTCACTCTGTCTCTTTCTCACTCTCCCACACTCTCACACTCTGTCACTCACTAACACACAGTCACTCACACTCAGGTTCTTTGTCCCACTTCCACCTCAGCATGTGCATCGATTGGCTTCATTTCAGTTGGAGAACTTCATGGAGAATTTCTACCAATCCTTACTTCCCCTCAACATTATACTGTAGCAAAAAACACACTCCCACCTGTGTGTGTGTGTGTGTGTGTGTGTGTGTGTGTGTGTGTGTGTGTGTGTGTGTGTGTGTGTGTGTGTGTGTTATTAGCAGTGTAAACCCATAACTTCCCTTTAATGACTTCCTGTAGGCAGGGCTTCCTGTTGTTGTTGGTGGGGGTTCTCTTTGACACAGATGTTCTTGTTGACTATTAGAATGCATGTTACAAGGCTGTGTGTGTGTGTAAGCAAAAAAGTAACAGCGGCATGCAAGTACATGTCCCCACGACGTCAAAGGCCATTTTAAGGTTTAGAGTTAGGGAAAATAATGTTTTGAATGGAAAACAAGGATAGAAAAATGTGTGTGTGTGTGTGTGGCGCAAGTCAGGCAGAAATGATCACTTGGGGGCACACATGGTAAAGACATTCCCTCTCAGACACACAGAGACAGGAGAGGAGAATGGTTATCATTACCACTTCCTCCTTTAACTCCTGGTTGGCGGGTGCTAAAAGCAGAGGGATTATCTTTTAGGAAATTCCCTGTAACCTCCTTCAGGGGATGAACAGATAAACACGGACTGGGACAAAGGAGGGAGTGGAACGAGGTATAGAAGAGGAGAGGAGGGGCGCCACACTGATCAGATTACAAGGAAAGGCCTCTGCCCTATACTCAGTAGGATCCGTTCATATCCCCAGGTACTCGTACTACACACACACACACACACACAGTGACACCTGTTCAAATAGACAGATTGGATAGGTTAACCGCGACACACCTGCATACTGTTAGCTTACTGTTTGTTCCAGTTGGTTTTACATTCTGTTTATTTGTTTTTGCTCTGCCTTCTGCACAGACACATACAGTATAGTGGTCAGAGGGTGAATCCCAAATATGGACAGCTCTTCATCTTCTACTGCAGAAGATGTGAAGCTACTACACTCTTAGAAAAAAAAGGTCACAAAATAGTTATTCGGCTGGTATTGGTTCCAGCTAGAACCGTTTTTGGTTTCCAGGTGGAACTCTTTTGGGTTACTTGTAGAATAGTTAAATAAAGGTTAAATAACATTTTTAAAAACATGTAGAACCCTCTGGGGAAAGGGTTCTACATGGAACCAAAAGGATTCTACCTGGAACCAAAAAGGTTTCCCCTGTTGGGACAGCAGAAGAACCCTTTTAGGTTCTAAACCTTTTTTCTCTCAGTTTAGATAAGTAAGCAAAATAATACTTCATAATCCACTATCTCAGTTGTTCAGGGAGGGGAGGAAGGAAGGTTGTTGTGTGTTGACCGCAGCCCAACGTAACTCGCAGATATTCACAACTACATACGAAAGTGTTGCTTGAAATAGTTTAACTGAATTCTCAGTAACTTAGATTCAATTTGAGCTTTCTGTGAATGAGTGTGTGGCCATTTTTAATGATCAAAGTTTGCAGGCTATTCTTATTGATACAACCCTTTTAGTACAGAGACCTGGGATAGGCTCAGGGAGACAGTGACTGCCTGGTGTAGACAGGATCCACAGTGTCGTGACACCTCTGCTCTACAGACAAGGCCAGGGCTCAGGCCCTCATGGTCTGTTTTTCCAGGGCTTTGTGTGTTGAAAGCCCATCTCCGGTGCAAGGTGGGAGGGAAGGGGGGATAAGAGAGAGAGAGTGGGGGGAAAAGCTTACTTCCGTAGAGAGGTTCAAAGGGACCTCCGCTCTTGCGTGATCTGTTTGTCATTTGATCCCTGAGTTGTTTTTCTTGTTCCTTTTTTTCTATTTGAGGGGATATAGAGAGACGAAAGAGAGATGAACATGAAGCCATAGCTAGCTCCTTTTACAATCTAGCCTAGTTCCTCTTTATCAGGTTGCATAAACCAATCCAAGGGTCTATATTCAAGCTTCTCAAGTTCTGTGTGACTAAACTTTACATTACATACATGTAGACCATTGACACATTGGTAGATTCCAGAATAGCTACTGTAATTGCCCTGAAATAGGCATATAAGCATTTTTAGCTATGCAGTGTTTATCACATATTACCTACATTTAGTCAGTGTTTTCTTAGAAACCCGAATTGTGGTAAATACTACTTGAATGCCTGTCGTTTCTTACATACCGATCTGCTATCTTCATTTGCTCACTCAGTTGTTGCAGATAATTTTCCTGCACAGTAAGAAATACAAATTGTAATGTATTCCATTTTTTTAAAAGCTTCTAAAGTTTAATTTCAACTTTAAAATGTCTGACTTGATTTGCCCTGATGAAAAATATATCAACACACATTAATTATAATACATTTTAAAGTTGCTGCTGGATTATTTTCATACTGTGAGAAGCAGGGTCAAATGTGACCGACCGGCTCGATTCGGTCTCATGTAGCAAACTTTGAAATTGTGTTTTTTTACATTGAATAAATGTAGAAAAAATGTATATCATACACTACAGTTGAGAAACAATGGGAAAGTTATTCAGCTTTGAAAATGTATAAACCTGTAACCTCACTTTTGAGAAAATTGCCCTAGAATGTTTTGGTACCCGTCTGGGAGAGCATTGTTCACGTTGACCTAACAGCAGTCAAGCACCAAAGCCAACTAGCTAACGTTGGCTAGCTTGCTAGTTACTTCCAGACACAAATCAGAGAATGTCTCACTGACCATTTTACTCGCCCTAGCAGAGCAGGTTGGGCTGTTTTTATGTCATCCAGAGCGTTGGTGACTGCAACTGTGCTTCTGGCAACAATTTAGTTACGCTTTTAATTTTTATATAGATATATATTTTTTTTTTTTACTGTCACTGCCATATTCAACGGGTGTTGAGCATTCATAAATGTGTCAGTTATTCTGCGATCTGGCACACTCAGACGAGAGTGTTCTGAAATCAGAGTAGATAGCCAGAGAGAATTTACCAGCTACGTCTATCAACAGTTGTCGCAGTGACATTAACATTATATTGAAATAGTGACTTGCATAGTGGACACTTTTGTTAAGACATGTAGCTAGCTAGCTAAACAATGAACCATAATCCCAACTCATAATGTTACTACCCTGCATGAATCTGCAGGTAGCTAACCATCCAGGTTCAATGTTTGCTATCTAACGTTAGGCTATAACTGACAATGCAAATGGCTCTGAGATACAAGTAATATTACTGCACAGATTATACATGTAATGTTAGCTAGCTTGCCAGCCAGCTAACATAAGCTTGCTAGCGAACGGTACACTTTAACTTGAAATGAAAACGACTTTCTGACAAAATTAGAAACGTAATATCTAAAAATGAAACTAGTTAGACTATCTTACCCGTCATACATGGATGGACGCTTCTCCCTCTCTGTCATGGATGCCATGGTTGCCCTTAGTTTGAAGATGTAATCTGGAGACAGGTGTTTTATACAACAGCCTTCTGTGTTTTCTCTCCTTAGCTATCATACTCTAATTCCACTGATTTCAAAACTCGGTCCTCCAGAAAAAGTAGAGCAACACTTATGCATATTTTTATGCATATTTCAGGAAAGCAGCATTATAAAGGATTACCTACACATACTGACCAGCTCATGTTAGACAGGAGCGTGCTACATGGCAGACCATTCCGAACTCATCTCTCGGCATGTCCAGCCCACTCATTATCTTAGCCAATCATGGCTAGTGGGAAGGTTGCTGACTTTTTCCGTGGCGAAACCAACTAGGCTCCTAATTTAACAGTTGTATTAGTATTTACAGATGCCATACACATTTGTTATTAAGGCACGTGAAAGTTCACATGTTCCAGAAGACATTTCTACCAAAAACACATTTTGATATAATAACATTTTTTAAAAGTTCATGTTCAAATGGTGCTCCTGTGAAGTAGTGATGAGTGACATACTTTAACCAGAGCTCATAGGGCTCAGGTCAAACTAGTGCACTATATAGGGAATTGTAAAGTGTTTCCTTCCAGCCTTACAGGGAAAAGTAAGGTCATATCCTTAGTTTTTAAATTGTGTAATTACCTTGAACAGTACGAGACAGAGCAAAGATCTATTTAGGCCCACTGAACCATGTGGGTTGTTTGAGTCAGTAGGAAAATAGAGTAAGCCAATATACAGTATGTTCAGAACAACATTACTTACAGATGTGGGATCATAATTTTATCACTCTTTTGTTGTTGAGAATTTTCCTTCACCACAGGAAATGAGCTTCACGATTTACATAAATTATTTGAAATCCCACACTTATACACGGTCTAACAGTATTGCACTTTTCATGTAGCCTACGTTTGGCCAGCTAATAGCCCAACCACAATCAAGTAACATTATGGACTAAATTAAAACCCATACGAATACATGGTTATATTAACAGTATTCCACCTTTCATATAGCCTACTTCTGGCCAGATAATAACCTAACCGCAATCAAGTAACATTATGGACAAAATTTTCAAATTATGTTTCTGCAGGATACTTTTGCTGTTACAATATAGATCAAATTAAGATCCTACATCAGTAAACTGCTGCAATTACAGTTATGGTAGAAGAAGTGGGAAGAAGATGTGCTTTTGGCACATCAATGTCAGGCATTTTAAACATTGTCACAGTGCCAAGGTACACACTGAAACCAACGGAAGCCACCGGTTTCGTGGGATATGTTTATAGAGGACAGGACATTTTTGAGGAGTCCATAAGAAGGATAATATTGAATTTGGTCCAAATTATGTTAAATATTTTTGAGTTGTGATAGCACAGTGTGTGTACATGTGTATTGTTTTGCAATAATGTAGCATAATATTATTATTCAACCCAACAACCTTTTTTTGTCCTAGTGACTATCATAACTGTTAACATCTGCACTTTTCCACAGTTCCCAGAAACGCCCCACCTCCACGACAATCCCTTTTCTCATAACACCTCATGGGTAGCATGGCTATCTGTGTTTTTTTTTGCGGTTTCCGTTTAGTGGAACACTCTGTCCCCAACCCCGTGATAAGGAAGCAGTGGACTTCCCACCTTCCTGGCATTTGATTGGTCCAGGGTCGTGGCCGTGCTCCATATGGGTCAGAGGTCAACTCTGGTGAACCACATATCCTGCCTGTCTCTCCACTCCACCCCAGTACACTACACTAGCTGTTTAGGATCTGTTCTCTCTGTCTTTCTGTCACTCTCAGTGGCCTGTATTCATGGATGCCAATGGAAGCCAGGCTTTAAAATGGCAGATTGTGGCTTCTTCCAACGTAGTTGTCTACATCATTTCTAATCCCCCATATATTTTTTTGTAAATATATATATTATTTTAATGATATATATTTGTATATATTTTCCTTCTTTATTATTTTCCCCTAACCATACCAACCCTCCCCTTATTGTAGTAAACGAATGGACAACAATACTTAGGCTTCCACTTCCAGATTATACATACTATATACATTTAATGGAAAGTATATTTGAAACTATCTTTTGTTTGTTTTTAGTCCCAGCCTTTAGCTAGAAGACCATTCAGTTTTGATTTCTAGCAGCCTGTTTTTATACTGTGCTGTGATGTTTCACATAAGTTCTGAACCTTTCTATTCTCATCATTTCTACAGATTGTAAATCAAAGATAAACACCTTTGCTAAGAGTATTATTATATTATTGATCGATTGTCCATGACTTTTCAAATCACCTAGCAGTGCTATTTGCAGAGTTAGCGCCAAGTAAATATGCAAATCTTCAGCCATTCCTGAACCTGTGAACAAAAACAGAACAAATTACCTGATGACTGTCTCCTCGCAGCTAAATCTGCAGAGCCGGGATGATGGTATCCCCCATACATATATATATATATATATATATATATATATACACACTTACACACATATACACACATACACACACACACACACACACACACACACACACACATTTGAAGTCGGAAGTATGCATACACTTAGGTTGGAGTCATTAAAATTAATTTTTCAACCACTCCACAAATTTCTTGTTAACAAACTATAGTTTTGGCAAGTCGGTTAGGACATCTACTTGGTGCATGACACAAGTAATTTTCCCAACAATTGTTTACAGACAAATTATTTCACTTATAATTCACTGCATCACAATTCCAGTGGGTCAGAAGTTTGCATTCACTAAGTTGACTGTGCCTTTAATTAAACAGCTTGGAAAATTCCAGAAAAGCTTTACAAACTTCTGATAGGCTAATTGACATTAGAGGTACCAGCCTCAGACATTGTAGCCCAAATAAATGATTCACAGAGTTCAAGTAGCAGACACATCTCAACATCAACTGTTCAGAGGAGACTGCATGAACGAGGCCTTCGTGGTCAAATTGCTGCAAAGAAACTACTACTAAAGGACACCAATAATAAGAAGAGACTTGCTTGGGCTAAGAAACACGAGCAATGGGCATTAGACCGGTGTAAATCATTCATTTTGGTCTGATGAGTCCAAATTTGAGATTTCTGGTTCCAACCGCCATGTCTTTGCGAGACGCAGATTAGTTGAACGAATGATCTCTGATCTCTGCATGTGTAGTTCCCCCCCATGAAGCATGGAGGAGGGGTTGTGATGTGGTGGGGGTGCTTTGCTGGTGACACTCTCAGTGATTTATTTAGAATTCAAAGCACACTTAACCAGCATGGCTACCACAGCATTTTGCATCCCATCTGCTCTGCGCTTAGTGGGACTATCATTTGTTTTTCAACAGGACAATGACCCAACACACCTCCAGTCTGTGTATGGGCTATTTGACCAAGAAATAGAGTGATGGAGTGCTTTATCAGATGACCTGGCCTCCACAATCACCCACAATCAACCCTATTGAGATGGTTTGGGATGAGTTGGACCACAGAGTGAAGGAAAAGCCAACAAGTGCTCAGCATATGTGGGAACTCCTTCAAGACTGTTGGAAAAGCATTCCAGGTAAAGCTTCCAGGTGAAGCTGGTTAATAGAATGCCAAGAGTGTGCAAAGCTGTCATCAAAGCAAAGGGTGGCTACTTTGAAGAATCTAAAATCTAAAATATATTTTGATTTGTTGCACACTTTTTTGGTTACTACATGATTCCATATGTGTTATTTCATAGTGTTGATGTCTTATTTCTACAATGTAGAAAATAGTTTTTTTTTAAATAAACAAAATCCCTTGAATGAGTAGGTGTGTCCAAACTTTTGACTGGTACTGTATATAAATCTTGCATATCTTAATTTATTAAAATTATACGTAATAATATAAGCACTTCTACGAAGGATTGTTACCCATAACGACCCCAAGCCACACGTGTACAAGGAAAGCCAGCAAGCATTTTGGCCTTGCTTGATAAAAAAATATATATCAAATTATAACCAATCAGCATTGAACTAAACTTTTTTAGCTCAACTGTGAATGGTTCTGGTGCACCAAGTGTCAAGAGAAGCCAGTTTGGATTTGGCTTCACATCAATAACATCAAAATACCATCAAAATATCTGTCATTGACAGAACTTGAATTTTTGCATTTTGTTGTTGTACTCCGGTGGCTAGCTAGTTAACAAAAAATGTCGCTTTCCTAAATTAGCCATGGCTGGAGATGGGGAATTGGACTTGTGATTTTACTTAATTCTCCGTACTGGCCAATTATTATAGCAGTGATTCTGTTTCAACCACACATTCATACTTTGTACCCCTGACCTGAGAGGATGGAAGTTCAATATGTAGCTAGATGTAGTAGGCTAATGTTAACTAGCTGGTTCATCGTTGCCCATGAAAGGAAGTTAGGTTAGCGAGCAAGCATTTTAGCCAGGTAGCCTAGGACAACAAAAACTAAAAGCGTGTACTTTTTTTTCTGGCTTGGCTTCCTCAGTGATTTTATCCACGCACCCCACCGGCTCACTCTGTCCTGTTCCCCTTTCTCTTTCTCTTTCTCTTTCTCTCTCTCTCTCTCTGTTTTTTTTTTTTACCCTCTGTGGAGTGAAAGAGAAAGGGATAAACAACCAACTGCCAAACTGAATGGCTGCGTAGAGCTTGAACAAGCCTTGTTTTTGACACTGACAGTGATGTGTGTGTGTTTGTTTATGTGCGTCTGTGTGTGTGTTGGCGCCTGCTGAACCCTTGGAGCATGTGGGTGACAGCTGGGGACTCAGACTTCCGGGAAGTGCCAGCTGGGTGGTGGCTGGCATATCCCGTTCTCCCTCCCTCAACCCTCATCCCCTCCCTAACCCAAACCATCTCACTCAGCCCCCGACAACTCTCCACGTGTCCCCAAATCACATTTCTAGGCCATGTAATTAATGTTTGTCCATCTTTAGCAGATTGTATGGTCTTTTTAGCTTGGGGTGTTTCTATTGGTTAAAGTCACTTGTAGCCTACTGGCCCTTACTGTTCTGTCTTCCTGTCCCCTACTGGCCCCTAATGCTCTGTCCCCTACTGGCCCCTAATGCTCTGTCCCCTACTGGCCCCTAATGCTCTGTCCCCTACTGACCCCTAATGCTCTGTCCCCTACTGGCCCCTAATGCTCCATCCCCTACTGTCCCTTATTGTTCTGTCCCCTACTGGCCCCTAATGCTCTGTCCCCTACTGTCCCTTACTGTTCTGTCCTCCTGTCCTCTACTGGCCCCTAATGCTCTGTCCCCTACTGTCCCTTACTGCTCTGTCCTCCTGTCCTCTACTAGCCCTAAATGTTCTGTCCCCTACTGTCCCTTACTGTTCTGTCCCCTACTGGCCCCTAATGCTCTGTCCCCTACTGTCCCTTACTGTTCTGTCGTCCTGTCCCCTACTAGCCCCTAATGCTCTATCCCCTACTGTCCCTTACTGTTCTGTCTTCCTGTCCCCTACTAGCCCCTAATGCTCTGTCCCCTACTGTCCCTTACTGTTCTGTCCCCTACTGGCCCCTAATGCTCTGTCCCCTACTGTCTATTACTGCTCTGTCCTCCTGTCCTCTACTGGCCCCTACTGCTCTGTCCTCTACTGGCCTTTACTGCTCTGTCCTCCTGTCCTCTACTGGCCCCTACTGCTCTGTCCCCTACTGGCCCTTACTGCTCTGTCCTCCTGTCCTCTACTGGCCCCTACTGCTCTGGGTCTGGCCAGGGCCAGGTAGGGTCAGCATGAGACCAGATGGAATACCACAGATAGGAATCATGGTTAGGAATCATGCATACTGTAGGCCACAGCAAATTGTTATAAGCACAAACGATTGATAAACACTAAGAATAACTCATCATTAGAAATCACCACACTTTTGATATCTCTTAATTGGAGTGTCTACTATGTCTGAGACACTCATTTTATTCACTAGTTTATTTCATCACAACCATCACCACCCCCCGCCATTTTTCCTCTCCAGGTCAGCTCCCATAATTCACCACTCTGTGGTCCTCTCCTGTCACCAGTCACCACTGTTCGTTCCTTTTCTTTTATCTCTGATGGGATTGGCATACACACCTCTTCCTTTCACTCAACTGTTTGTTTACTGCTCTCTCCATTCTCATCCTCAGTCTGTTCGGGTCAAAGGCGCCTTCTCTCGCTTTTCTGTTATTATTGTGTGTGTGTGGTGTGTGTGTTAGTCTCACTCAGACTTGACTGTTTGATGAAGCACAGAGAAACTTGTCCATTCCTGGCCTCTCTAATAGCTTTGGTTGCCACTCATCTCCTGTAGCTTTTATACCACTTACCTACTGGCCAATAGATCACCACCTGAGTGGTTGACTGAAGTAATGCTTTTAAAGGGACATTTATTTTCTGTCTAAAGTGTCAAGATAGTGTTGTTTTTTTACCAAAGAGAAACACTTTGTAATAGGCGTCTGTAAAATGGCAAGCTTAGGTAACTGTGCTTTTTGGGTGGGAAAGGGCAGACTTAAGGTTGTGTGTGTGCGTGCGTGCGTGTGTGTGTGTGCGTGTGTGTGTGTGGGAAGCCCCAGTTCCTCCACACACACACACTGTGTCTCAAGTCTAATCCACAGAAGTGCCAACAAAGCACTAGAGAACACAAGAGCTCTGGGTTTACCCCCCTCCCTTATCCTCGCTCTCCATCCCCCCTACACCCCTTTATAATCCTCACCAGGTGCTCTCTGCCAAACCTAAAACTGCCCCCCTCCCATCTCCTCTACTCGCCTACCCTCTCTTCCCTGCCGCCCATCCTTCCCCACCACCCCTCCCGCCTCTCCTCCCCTGTCCACCTCTCTGTTATCCGTCAATCTCTGTAATCAGACAGATTCTCTGCCCGTAAGGAGGATTTTGTACCTGTCATCTAGCAATGTTGTTTTAGCTAAGCGTCTTCACTCCCTCCCTCCCCCCATCCTCTAAATCCCCACACCCGGATATCCTAGGTCCATCTGTCAGGTAGTCTATCCCAAACCAGAGGGGGGGGGGGGGAGAAAGGGAAAGATGACAGATGAAAGAAAGGGAGGATGATATCTGATAGTCATGTATAGATGTGTCACTTGCTTACTGAATTGATAGTGCAATTATCGTTGTCTCTAGTAGGTCTAGAGACTGAATGATCATCATGTGGGATGGGGGAATCCCCTTACCTACCTCTAGTTCCTTTTGACTGTCCCTCGGTTTGACTTGGATTGGTGTTGGATTTCCACGCATCATCAATCCAAGACTGTGTAACCCAATCAGAGCTCTTTGTTCCCCACATCAAAGAGCTTTCATTGGACTAGAGATCAATCAACGATTGAGCGTGAATGGGGAACCCGACCACTATGGGGGTTTATTTTGAAACTATTTCCCTCATCAATACTCTGACTAGAGTGAGGATATCACCCACTTTGAATGAAATGATTGATGAGCGGTTTAGTCTACTCATGATAAATACAATAGTATCCCTTTCCCTCATTGCCTTTCTGATTATGATTATTTTTCATGCTACTCGTAGTCTTAGGTTTTTGCTAATCTCTGCCCCCAAACTGCATTAATAGAAATTATTTCAATGGACTGTTGATGTAACATGTCAATTTCAATCAACTGCGTAGACCCTACTGTAGTTGCTGTTTCCTTGTTTTGTTTTATCTTTTGAACTGTTAGTCATGGAGTCATTGAGTTGCTGTCGCCTGAGGTCCTGGCAGCCCGTCATGCAGAGAGTATTCACCCAAACACTCAGTGACCTCGTGCCCTCTCAGCCTCTCTTCCTGACTGGTGACATGGGAACGCAGCATTCTGTTGTGACTATGTCATAATCAGGCGCCAGGAAGTCAGGAACCAGATTTTCACATAAACACAACGTTTCATTACCCACCCATAGTGTTTTCTGTTTTATATAACTGGCTTGGATTATTAAGCAAATAAATGCTCTGTTTCTACATAGAACACAAACAAAACACATATGTACAAACAAATACACACAATAACCGCACAAATATCTTTGGTGAAACATTTTATCCAAGAACAACAAAGCACAGTGGAGGCTACACCCACACATGACTGCATCCACTCTAGGATACACCTTATTTATCTTGGTGTGTGTGTGTGTATGCGCGTACATATGTGTGTGTTTGTGTATTAGAGACGCATGGTACACAGCCATACAAATGACGATATAGACAGACAGAGCAATAGGCTGCATAATTGCAAACTTTCAAAATGCCGCCGTCCCTGGTCTCCATTTCCTAACCTCTCTGTACAAGACTAGGTCACATAGGTACAGTAATACACTCGTTCCTACCAGGCTGTGAGGTGAGAGTTTAGCTGTAGTTAGTGGCCCAGTGACTTAGATGTAGTCGCGGGAGGACTGTGACGTTTAATCTAAGACCTTCTGCTCACTCCAAAGCGCCTAAGTGGCTTTACAGCCTTTAGGGCCGGGGAGATCCTTTAAGATGCTGCTACTGCTGTGCACCAGACCCGCTGGCAGCTGGCCCTATCCACGACCGTCGCATATGGGAGGGATGAAAGGAGGGAGGTAGGGAGAGAGGGCAGCCTGTCTCACTCCTCCAAAGCCCTGACGTCAGTCACCCCGGTGGTACAGGAGAACACCAAGCAGCATAGAGGATTAGTGATGTTTGGCTTTACAGTCCAGTGGGAATGGATATAAGGGTGTGTGGTGTAATGGGTTTGTGTTGGGGTTGGCAGGTTGATGTGTGTGTGTGTGTGGGGTGGGGTGGGGGGGTTGTTATTTTAACCTTTATTTGATATTTTGCAGTAACAACCTGGTCCAATGTGTGCGTGCGTGTATGTTCTATCTTTGTGTGTGTGTGCGCACCATCTTGAACGCACTTGACAGAGAGTCCATGACAGTTGGTCCATAATTGGTGAATGTGAAGCCTGATTTAAGTGGTAAGAGTTGTGTTGTCACAAAGCTGAGAGGTAAACGGTCAAAAAGCTGTCCCCTTAATCTCTTCACCATATACTGTATACGCATATGGTTGTTTTAAAAATACAATCCTCAGTACCCCCCTCCCCTTCCTCAAACGATCCCGCAGGTGAAGCCGGATGTGGAGGTCCTGGGCTGGCGTGGTTACACATGATCTACGGTTGTGAGGCTAGTTGGATGTACTGCCAAATTCTCTAAAATGCCATTGGAGGCGGCTTATGGTAGCAGCTCTGTTGGATAATCCTGCAGTCAACATGCCAGTTGCACACTCCCTCAAAACTTGTGCCATTTGTTGTGACAAAACTGCACATTTTAGAGTGGCTTTATTGTCCCCAGCTTAAGGTGTACCTGTGTAATGATCATGTTGTTTAACTTCTTATGGCTGGGGGCAGTATTGAGTAGCTTAAATGAATAAGTTGCCCAGAGTAAACTGCCTGCTACTCAGGCCCAGAAGCTAAGATATGCATATTAGTATATTTGGATAGGAAACAATCTGAAGTTTCTAAAACTGTTTGAATGGTGTCTGTGAGTATAACAGAACTCATACGGCAGACAAAAACCTGAGAAAGAATCCAACCAGGAAGGGGGAAATCTGAGGTTTGTAGGTTTTCAAGTCTTTGTCTATCTAATATACAGTGTCTCTGGGGTCATATTGCACTTCCTGGGGCTTCCACTAGATGTCAACAGTCTTTAGAACCTTGTTTCAGGCTTCTACTGTGAAGGGGGAGAGAATAAGAGCTGTTTGACTAAGGTGTCTGGCAGAATGCCTTGAGCTCAGTTTTGCGCGTGCCTGTGAGAGTTAGCTGCTCTCCTTTTCCTTTCTAAAGACAGAGTAATTGTCCGGTTGGAATATTATTGAAGATTTATGTTAAAAACATCCTAAAGATTGATTCTGTACATCGTTTGACATGTTTCTACGAACTGTAATTGAACTTTTTGACTTTTCGTCTGGCCTGCGCATCGGGAATTTGGAATTGTGACCTAAACGCGCGAACAAAAAGGAGTTGTTTGGACATAAATGATGGACTTTATCGGACAAAACAAACATTTATTGTTGATCTGCGATTCCTGGAAGTGCATTCTGATGAAGATCATCAAAGGTAAGCGACTATTTATAATGCTATTTCTGACTATTACTGACTCCACAACATGGCGGGTATCTGTATGGCTTGTTTTTGTGTCTGAGCGCTGTACTCAGATTATTGCATGGTGTGCTTTTTCTGTAAAGCTTTTTTGAAATCTGACAGTGGTTGCATTAAGGAGAAGGATATCTTTAATTCTATGAATTAAACTTGTATTTTCATCACCATTTATGATGAGTATTTCTGTAAATTGATGTGGCTCTCTGCAAAATCACCAGACTTTTTGGAAGCAAAATATTACTGAACATAACGGCCCAATGTAAACTGAGATTTTTGGATATAAATATGAACTTTATCGAACAAAACATACATGTATTGTGTAACATGAAGTCCTATGAGTGTGATCTGATGAAGATCATCAAAGGTTAGTGATTAATTTTAACTCTATTTCTGCTTTTTGTGACTCCTCTCTTTGGCTGGAAAAATGGCTGTGTTTTTCTGTGACTAGTTGCTGACCTATCATAATCGCATGGTATGCATTCATCGTAAAGCCTTTTTGAAATCGGACATTGTGGTGGGATTAACAACAAGTTTATCTTTAAAATGGTCTATAATAATTGTATGTTTGAGGAATTTTAATTATGAGATTTCTGTTGTTTGAATTTGGCGCCCTGCACTTTCACTGGCTGTTGTCAAGTTGATCCCGTTAACGGGATCTCAGCCATAAGAAGTTTTAATCAGTTTCTTGATATGCCACATGGTCAGGTGAATGGATTATCTTGGCAAAGGATAAATGCTTACTAACAGGGATATAAGCAAATTTGACAACATTTTAGAGAAATAAGCTTTTTTTGCATATGGATCCTTTCTGTGATCTTTTATTTCAGCTCATGAGAAATGTGACCAACACTTTACATGTTGCGTTCATATTTTTGTTCAGTATGTATGACAAACACTGAGTCACATGATAACAAAGGGAAGTCATACGAAGGTATCATGAACAACATAAAAACCACATATAACACGCGCACAGCTTCTTTGGAGCTGTCAACTGTAGCCTGCTATAGTGGAAAAACATTTGACCAATAACACCTAGCAAAGTCACACAAGGAAGTCCGAAATAAACATGTAAAAGACACTATACGATTGTTGCCTCACTACTGACCGAAAACTTAGAAAATTGAGTTAGCATCTGTAGTGACTCTTTCATTTTATGTTACCACAATTCCCCCATATTTTAGACTACAGTCTGTTCATTTTCCTCCCATAGACTCTGGTGGGTTCAAAGGTCATTCTCATAGGAATCGTTTTAGGAGGATGTAATGAGGTTAGAACTGCTGATCCTGGACCTGTTCCAAGGAATCAGAAAGGAGAACAATGGAGGCTGTGGGTGGTGGTCTGTGCTGGGGTCTGGGATGGCCCATATCTCTGCCTGGGTGGTCTGGGAGTCTCTGGTCTGCTGTGTGTGGAGGATTGGGTTTAGGGGGTCCACTGTGCACCCAACCACCGCTCCTCGCTGAAATGGTCTGAGACCTTCATGTAGGTCTATGTTCAACCTCCTGGGAACTTCAATGGAAAGACATCCAGTGTTCAAATGGACTTGAATATGAGTGTCCTGATGTTCACCCAGTCCTATTAACAGTACTGTTCTCTCTGGTATCTATTTAAGAAATGGAATGGTCAAATAGTAAAGAAATCATAATAATTCATTAATGATGTTTGTTTTTGAGATTCATTTATTACCTGCTAATTTCTATACCACAAAGTAAAGAGCTACATACAGTATATCAGCCTGTGAGGCAACTTGTGAGGCCAGTCATAAAGAAACTAGACCACAGCATTGTCTGTGTGGGATGTGATGTTATGTGAAAGGAAGGCGGCTAGGAGGTGTTTTTAGCTGTTTGTGAAGTTAGCATTTTAGTCCTATTGAGCAATATGTGTTTTTTACAAGTTAAGTGAGTGGGTGTTCTCGTAAAACTTGTCCTAAAGCAAGCAGAAGTGGTCATAGTGAAGTGTTTTGTCTTGTTCCTCAAAAGCGTGTTGTGTCAAGCAGATTTTGATGTGAAATATGCTGCCGAAATAAACCCCCATGTCCCAACACAGACGCACTCTCTCTCCTTCTTTCCGACATGTTCAGGCTTGCCGTAGAGGAGGATATGGCAAGGCGAGGGGAAGGCCTCGGCAGCATGGTGTTTAGACCTGTCGTTTTGGCTGGCCGCTCATAATAACACTACAGTGTAATTACAGGTTTCCCTGTATAGCAAAGTCACACAACAGCTACCTAACAACCACAACGATCTAACAACAATCTAACAACCACCTAATGGCCCTCATCCTGCTCTCATCTAATTACGAGCTCCGTTCCGGGGGTCATTACCACGATGCTCTAGGGCCGCCCACGCCCCCGTCTCGCTCAGTGTTTACTAAATTCCTCCCATACTTCTCCAATTTGGGGAGGAGCGGAGAGAGGGATGCATGGGAGGCAGGGCGTGGGGGATGAAAACAGCTGCGGAGGAGTGGAGGAGGTCATGTCGGAGCTTGTACAAAATGTACGTCTTGATTAGTTTCCTGGCATGCGCTAACTGCTTCGATAGACAGAGCGGCCGTCATGGATGTTCTAGCACGGCGCCAGAGTGCGACCTATGCAGAGACTTCATCATCATCAGGATATGTTGTTATGTTGAGGAAGCCCAATTGTTATGTTTTTAAAAAGTGGAGGCCCATTTTATAAGGAGCTATTTCCTTAGAGGTTGGGTTGGATTGTGAGGTAAATGTGTTGGGGTTCTTGTGGTGACGTGTGTTTAATGCTACCTGATTGGGTGTTACAATGCACCTTTGTGTGTGTGTGAAACACTTAGACTAGACACACCCTATTGGGTGATAATAGTTCAGAACACTGGACAGTGCTTTCCATATTACTAACAATGAGAATGTTGCACAACACTACTGGTTGGGGTGGAAATAGTGAACAACACAGTGAGAATAGTGAGGTGTGTTTGTTTACATTGGATGAGTCTAATTCACATTTGCTTCCCTATGTATTGTGTGAGAGCGGAAAGGACACATCATGCCATAACGTGGGTTAACAACTCCAGTATCTACACATCCTTTAAAGCAGTGGTTTTTAAAGTCGGGGTCGCGACTTTAGTGGGGTCACAGGGGAACTGCAGTGGGCTCGCCCCCCAAAAAATCATACAATTAAGAGTACAGGTGTGTCACAATATACAAATGTTTTTGAGAAAGATCATTTGAAAAAACATTTTATTGAGTAAATGTATTTATTGGTTTCTTTTCATTTTGATAAGAGACCAAAAATCCTATGAATTTAAGGTTATTTATTGATGTAAAAATCTAAATTTTCCCATTTTAAGGTTGTGACATTATGTTTGTCGTGAGGTGGGGTTGCGAGAAATTCTTGGGATAAAAATGAGATCCCCAGATATTCTGGTGTGAAAAAAAGTCACAACACTGTGTGGTAAAATACTTAGTAACAATCTGGTTACCTATAATTACAAACATGTTTATGTTTTTGTTTTTTTTACATATTTATTAACGTATTTACAAATATCTTCTAAACTACCCACAATGCACTATTTCTCAACGCCATTTGAAGAATCTACTCTGCTTTAGCTAGCTCGAGCTGAATAACATTAGCCACTATCCATGCAGATCGAGTGTTGGCAGTGAACAACAACCACCAATCACGAGGAGGTGTGATTGAAACAACCAATCAGATTCCCCACATGGGGGCTGCATGATCTTGCTCGGCTGCTCCAGGCAACACTGACTTCTCCTGCAGCTGCAGGCTAGCTCAAAATTAAAGTGGAAAATCATTCCTGCCTCATCTAGTTGTTGAGTACCTCATCTGTTCTTTGTTTGTTTTTCGTCCCCCACTTTGTTTAGTGAACTTTTCTACTTTTCTAGGCTACCAGTTTTTCAACCTTTGCTTGAAACTAGTACGCTACAGTAGCTGACTGACTGTGCTGTTGTGATCTTTTCCATCTGCTGGAGCCTTCCTCCGATGGCTGTCTTATTGTTGACTCTTCTTCTTGTCTCCTGTGCCCAATGTTTCTAGATTATTGCCTCTGGAATCTATCTACTTTGAATTTACCTCACTATATCGCTATTGGATTAGCTGACTCTCCCTTGGACGGTGAAACAGCCTCTCTCTCCGAAGCACCTCTGTCCTTGGCTCTTCTTTGGCAGCTAACTCAGCTGTCAATCGGTAAAGACGTCCACTTGCTTCCCTGCTGAAACAGCTCGGTAGAGTTTGTGTTATATTTTGACTACATTTTGTTTGTTTTTGTTCGTTTTTGACTTCCATGAGGGTTATTTTGGCTGTTTGGTCAAAAAACATTTTTTCTGGAGGCGAAGTTCGCAGCCGAAGTATACGCCCCTTCGTCGGTCAACAGTAGGGATTCTTTAATAAAGTCTTTGTTGTCATTGAACAAGAGATGACTCATTATAATGCACATTTTTTAATTGAAAAATACTGCACCAAACAACTTTGGCTAGCCAGCATCCGAATTGAAGCATGCTGATGCCATAAGTCTCTAGTTAGTTAGCTGGCTAGGCTAGCTAGCAGGCTAAAATAACTAACTTTAGCTTGCTGGCTAAGATAACTGCATATACAGGTAACATTATTTGATAACTGGTTAGATGGCATTATGTATTTCCTAAACGTTGGTTTACTTTAATGTAGCTGTTAGGTAGGTATTGATAGCAACTGGCTGACTCATGTAGTGCTAATGGCAGGGAGGCAGGTAGCCTAACGGTTAAGGGTGTTGGGCCATGTGTAGGATTTACTTCTACTTTGTACTTTTACTCAAGTATGAAAATGAGTACTTTTTCCACCACTGTACTTAAGTACATTTAAAATCTGATACTTTTAGACTTTTACTCAAGTAGTATTTTACTGGGTTACTTTTACTTGAGTCATTTTATATTAAGGTATCTTTACTTTTACTCATATGACAATGTAATACTTTTTCCACCTCTGCTTTTATTCTACTTATCCTTTAACTTCCTGTAATGGGCCCAAAGAAGAAGGTTGATGGGGCTTTGGGAACTACTTGTTCCTAAATTCCACCGTCATACATGCTGACACACACACTACTCCTAGACGTCAGTCCTATGGTGCGCTTCCCACTGTGGCAGATCTCACTTCCTGTTTTCTTTGCATGGTGCTGTGCTGTAGAGGGTTCCAGCAGGCCTGTTTGTTTACAGCTTCTCTCAGGGGAGGCCTTTCAACACAACACCACTTCCTGTTTTTATTAAGCCAGCGAGAACGAGAGAGCGCTGAGTAGCAATGTTTCCCTCTGCAGTGCCCTAATGGTCCAAAACATATATTTTAACTGCTGTATTGCTGTATTAATCACCATAGTGCCCTCAAAGCTCATCACTAAGCTAAGGACCCTGAGACTAAACACCTCCCTCTGCAACTGGATCCTGCACTTCACTTCCAACTCCAGGTGGTAAGGGTAGGTAACAACACATCTGCCACACCAATCCTCAACACGAGGACCCCTCAGGGTGCGTGCTAAGTGCCCTCCTTTACTCCCTGTTCACCCATGACTGTATGGCCAAGAACGACTCCAACACCATCTTTAAGTTTGCCAATGACACAACAGTAGTAGGCCTGATCACCGACAACGATGAGACAGCCTATAGAGAGGAGGTCAGAGACCTAGTGTGGTGCCAGCATAACAACCTCTCCCTCATGTGATCAAGACTAAGGAGATGATTGTGGACTACAGTAAAAGGCTGGCTGAGCACACCCCCATTCTCATCGACGGGGCTGTAGTGGAGCAGGTTGAGAGCTTCAAGTTCCTTGGTGTCCAAATCACCAACAAACTTTCATGGTCCAAACACACCAAGTCTGTTGTGAAGAGGGCAAGACAATACCTATTCCCCCTCAGGAGACAAAAGTTTTGGCATGGTTCCTCAGATCGTCAAAAAGTTCTACAGCTGCACCATCTAGAGCATCCTGACTGGTTGCATCACCACCTGGTATGGCAACTGTTAGACCTCCGACTGCAAGGCACTACAGAGGGTAGTGCGTACATCCCAGTACACCACTGGAGCCTTCCTGCCATCCAGGACCTCTATACCAGGCAGTGTCAGAGGAAGCCCTATAAATTGCCAAATACTCTAGCCACCTTGGTAATAGACTGCTCTCTCTGCTACGGTTCGGCAAGTGGTACCGGAGCGCCAAGTGGTACCGGAGCACCCCCCCCCCCCCCCCCCCTCCATCCAGTGTCTGTGTTATTTTGCCCATTTTAATATTTTATTTATGTTGGCCAGTCTGAGATATAGCTTTTTCTTTGCAACTCTGCCTATAAGGCAAGCATCCCAGAGTTGCCTCATCACTGTTGATGTTGAGACTGTTGTTTTGCGGGTACTGATGCTGCCAGTTGGGGACTTGTTAGGCGTCTGTTTCTCAAACTAGACACTCTGATGTACTTGTCCTCTTGCTCAGTTATGCCCCGGGGCCTCCCACTCCTCTTTATATTCTGGTTAAAGCCAGTTTGCGCTTTTCTGTATAAGGAGTAGTACACAGCGTTGTACGGGATCTTCAGTTTCTTGGCAATTTCTCACAAAGAATAGCCATCATTTCTCAGAACAAGAAGAGACTGACGAGTTTTAGAAGAAAGTGCTTTGTTTCTGGCCATTTTGAGCCTGTAATCGAACCCACAAATGCTGATGCTCCAGATACTCAACTAGTCTAAAGAAGGACAGTTTTATTGCTTCTTTAATCAGAACAACCATTTTCAGCTGTGCTAATATAATTGCAAAAGGGTTTTCTAATGATCAATTAGCCTTTTTAAATTATAAACTTGAATTAGCTAACACAACGTGCCATTGGAACACAGGAGTGATGGTTACTGATAATGGGCCTCTGTACGCCTGTAGATATTCCATAAAAGAAACCTGCCGTTTCCAGCTTATTTCTGATCAATTTTATGATTTTTTAATGGACAAAAAAAATGTGTTTTCCTTTCAAAAACAAGGACATTTCTAAGTCACTCCAAACTTTTGAACGGTAATGTACATATTACCCCAATTACCTTGACTAACGTGTGACCCCGCACATTGTCTCTCTACCGGTACCCCTTGTATATAGCCTCGCTACTATTATTTTATTGTTGCTGTTTAAATATTTGTAATTTTTCTATTTTGGTTTATTTTTGTATTTTATTTATTTTTTAAGTTTATTTTTGTAAATACTTTCTTAACACGTATTTTTCTTAACTGCATTGTTGGTTAAGGGCTTGTAAGTAAGCATTTCACTATAAGGTATACAAGCATTTCACTGTAAGGTCTACAACTGTTGTATTCGGCACATTTTGATTTGATTAAAATATGCACACATACACACCTTGACACATATTTTTGCAGTGGTTCTTTGTTTATCGTATTGTCAATAGTTCCAGCATTATGACCATAACATTGGCATGGCCACCTGCTTAGGCTGCTAGTTTTCACATATATATTTTCCATTCTACCATTCCATTCTGGGATTTTTGTGTAACAAAATGGCCCCAAAAGAGAAATGGGAACCACACTACACAGTACATTACATGTGTTTAAATCTGGAATTGTGATAAGTGAAATAATCTGTCTGTAAACAATTGTTGGAAAAATTACTTCTCATGCACAAAGTAGATGTCCTAACCGACTTGCCAAAACTATAGTTTGTTAACAAGACATTTGTGGAGTGGTTGAACAACAAGTTTTAATGACTCCAACCTGAGTGTATGTAAACTTCCGTCTTCAACTGTACATACTTGTTACATTGAAAGTTACATACTCCGTTATTAACCCATATTTACATGATTCCCCTCCAGTTACCCTGAAATAATGCCTATGCAATGTAAAGTTATGCCGAAATGTGTTGAACACACAGAGGATGTTTCTCAACGCTGGATTAAGGAGATGAAGGTTAGATTCCGGGGAGGACAGTGAGACTGACAGAAGTGGATCAAAGGAAGAGGATGTGGACACCCAGCAAAGAGGAAATCTTGCTCTCTTTCTCCGCACATACACACACAACCAACGCATACACACACACGTACTGGCCCACCCCCATCGTGCATGACCCTTGACCTACTGGGTCTTTGTGAGAGCTATGCTCCTGTTTTACACACATACACACACACACACACACCGGCGCAACAACAGACGGCCCCGACGCAGTGCAGAGACAGGGTGATGGGGCCAACTGATAAGAGTAGAGACGCCATTGTCTCCGGAGTGCCTAGACTAGGGTGTGTGTGTGTGTGGCCTCTCACGAAACCGCATTGGTCACCCCACCTCTGCCTTAGAGCCGCAGGAAAGCAGAGTGGTGTGTGCGTGTGTGTGAGATTGTCAGGGGGACAGATCCTCATTCCATCCCATTACAGGAAGTGTGTCTGGTGTGTGTGCTGCCCTGTGGTTCTCCAGACCCCATGTTGTTCCTGTTGTCAATATGAAGGCCCCTGTATTTCCATTTGAATAGCTGTGGAGAGAGCCCGCAACAGGGCCCGTCTCCACTATCAATCAGAGCCTTGATCTCAGTCCCATCACCAGCATCTCAGGCTCCAACTGGAATTTAACCTGCTGCTCATTTGGGCACATGGAAAAGGGTGCCCTATTCACCTTGCTTGGGTCATAGATACTGTTATCTGAAATGTATGAGTTGTCACTGAAGTAAGTGCATATTCTCAAATCAAAATCCAATCAAATTTGTATTTGTCACAACAGGGTGTAGGTAGACCTTACTGTGAAATGCCTACAAGCCCTTAACCAACAATGTAGTTTTAAGAAAAATATGAAAATGATTTACTAAATAAACTAAAGTAAAAAAGAAAAGAGCAACAATAAAAAAAGAACAAGAAGGCTATATACAAGTGGTATCGGTACAGAGTCGATGTGCGTGGGCACAGGTTCGTCGAGGTAATTGAGATAATATGTACATGTAGATAGGGGTAAAGTGACTATGCATAGATAATAAACAGCGAATAGCAGCAGCATAAAATAGTTTGGGTAGCCATTTGATTAGCTGTTTAGCAACCTTATTGCTTGGGGGTAGAAGCTGGTAAGAAGCCTTTTGGACTTTTACTTGGCCCTCCGGTACCGCTTGCCATGCCGTAGCAGAGAGAACAGTCTATGACTAGGGTGGCTGGAGTCTTTGGCAATGTTTATGGCCTTCCTCTGACACCGCCTGGTATAGAGGTCCTGGATGGCAAGGAGCTTGGCGCCGGTGATGTACTGGGCCATACGCACTGTCCTCTGTAGTGTCCTTGTGGTCGGAGGCCGAGTAGTTTCCATACCAGGAGGTGATGCAACCAGTCAGGATGCTCTCGATGGTGCAGCTGTAGAACTTTTTGAGGATTTTTCTGTTTGTATGAGAGTAACGTACATATTTGTGTGTGTATGTGTTTGCACGCCCATGTGTGTCTGTCTATTTGGGTAGGCTACTGCAGATTACATCATTGTTGTTAAAACAGGAGATAGACTGCAGTTGTTATCAACCAGTGACAGTAGTCTGACAGGTCTCTGTTGTTATCAACCAGTGACAGTAGTCTGACAGGTCTCTGTTATCAACCAGTGACAGTAGTCTGACAGGTCTCTGTTATCAACCAGTGACAGTAGTCTGACAGGTCTCTGTTGTTATCAACCAGTGACAGAAGTCTGACAGGTCTCTGTTGTTATCAACCAGTGACAGTAGTCTGACAGGTCTCTGTTATCAACTAGTGACAGTAGTCTGACAGGTCTCTGTTGTTATCAACCAGTGACAGAAGTCTGACAGGTCTCTGTTATCAACCAGTGACAGTAGTCTGACAGGTCTCTGTTGTTATCAACCAGTGACAGAAGTCTGACAGGTCTCTGTTGTTATCAACCAGTGATAGAAGTCTGACAGGTCTCTGTTATCAACCAGTGACAGAAGTCTGACAGGTCTCTGTTGTTATCAACCAGTGATAGAAGTCTGACAGGTCTCTGTTATCAACCAGTGACAGTAGTCTGACAGGTCTCTGTTGTTATCAACCAGTGACAGTAGTCTGACAGGTCTCTGTGGTTATCAACCAGTGACAGTAGTCTGACAGGTCTCTGTTGTTATCAACCAGTGACAGTAGTCTGAAGGGTCTCTGTGTTTTCTGGGGTGTCTGGAACTTTCTCTCCATTGGTGGCCCACCAAAGGAACTTACAAGAAGTTAAATATCAGGAACAGCTCATAGTTAAAGATAAGCTGCTGCACTGTTCAGCCAACACACATTATCACACACACAGACACACACACACATTATCACACACACATTATCACACACACAGACACACACACATTATCACACACACAGACACACACACATTATCACACACACATTATCACACACACAGACACACACGCAGACACACACACACACACACACAGACACAGACACAGACCCTCCCTCCCCAACCCCATCTGTACAGCGGCACAGCTCCAGTCCAGACCCCACAACTCCTAGATACAGGGAGCTTTTGTGAACGAACAAAGGATTTCCTGGTCAGTCAACAAGCACCCAGCGGCTGAGAAGCAAGGAGGGCAAGTAGATTAACGGGAGGGAGGGAGGGAAATAGGGAGGGAGAAAGCCGTTTGTGATATAGAGGCTATAGAGAAAGAGGGAAGGGAGAGAGGGTGGATGGAGGAAAGGGGGCAGGGGGCATTTGTTCCTGAAAGAGAGAATGTATTTGAACCTGAAAGGAAATAGCTTGGCTCCATTCAGCCAGAGCACTGTCTACTAGGGGACTATTTGAATGTGACAGGGGGAAGGGCAAAGGTCTGCTGCTTCACATTTCATATGTTAACTGCTCTGAAAATGTACACACATGCCTCTGTCTGAGAGGATCCTGTGTGTGTGTGTGTGTGTGTGTGTGTGTGTGTGTGTGTGTGTGTGTGTGTGTGTGTGTGTGTGTGTGTGTGTGTGTGTGTGTGTGTGTGTGTGTGTGTGTGTGTGTGTGTGTGTTTGTGTGTGTGTGTGTGTGTGTTTACTCTAAAAATAGGATTATTTTGTTAAATTCTGTATACCAGACACAGACAGCTAAGGCAAAAGATTATCACTATTGTCACCATAACCTGGCATGTTATGTTTTGTAATTACATTGTTATGAAGGCTTTTTAACAACCTAAGTCAACATTTAACAAGTCAAAATGTTTTTATTTATGTTTGAATTTAGGGAACTCTCCCTCTATTGTTCACTTACAAAAAAAAATGTATATGTTGTATAGTTAATATAGAAACATTCTTAGATATTAGAATCCCCTCCCTGCATATGGCATCTGTTTTGTTGTTCCATTTTTGGATTAGTTGGGAGGATTTTAGATGATCAAATATGGTTCATTGGAGTCGCCAAATTCATTTGTGCGATGTTACTGGCAATGTATTTAGGCCTACACAAACTTGGATGTGGAAGCGTGGAAGTTAAAATTCCGTATTAAGTTGCAAAGAACTATGTATTAATTGAGGTAATCATGTGTAGGAAAGTCCGTTGGAATGCCCGATTCCACAGCTGATTGGTGGATTCCACCGCTGATTGGCCTTCTAGTGTTTATTAATGGGACATCATTTAGATTTAGCACGGCCATTAGCGGGTCCAACGGATCGAACAGTTGCTTTTGATGACACAGTAAACGTTGGTTTCGTTATGACGGAGTCAAAACCACATGTGTATGTTATAATGCTGTAGATCCGGTTGACTGTAGTGCAATTGTGTGGTTTTAATGTAGTCTTTTAATTGTATGTTTGTTTTATCAGAGAAAGAGATCGAGAGAAAAATAGAGATTTTCATGATAAAATGGAAATTGCACCCACACAAAGCTCTGGAGCCGAAGGAGTAGTGTAACGAACGGATAAAAATAGACCCAGACGAGAGGTGCTATAGCATCCAACCCACGCACTTCTGTTTCAGAAAACCAACATATTTATTAATCCTCTGTGGCTGAATTTACACGGGCAGCCCAATTCTGATTTGTTTTACTAATTGGTCTGTTGACTAATCAGATCAGCTCTGAAAAAGAGCTTATGTGAAAATATATGATGTGATTGGTCAAAAGACCAATTATTTGGGAAAAATATCAGAATTGGGCTGCCTGTGTAAACGCATCCTGTGTAGCCTAGGCTAGCATTATAGGCCTACCTACTGCAGGTGCACTTTTGGCACGGATACTGGAATTAAGCATGCATTATGAACAGCCTTTCGCGCCCAATACGCCTACATTGGAATCTACTTTTTAAAGCATGTTCAATTAGAAGACCAAATTAATTGCAATATATTAATTAAATAATTACATCCTTTAACATTTTATGGAATCATAAAAATAGTTTATTTAATTGACAAAATTTCATTACAACAATGAAAAATAAATACATTCACTGGGGTTCCAAAATTCAATCGTGCCTCCTGTCCCCAAATAAATTGTCTCTAAAACTCTGCCTCGCCGTGCAATAAACTTGTCATAGCGCAACTTTGGCATTAAGAAATCTGAGCACAAGGTAGGATCCCCCTCTACGCACTAAAGTAATAGCCTTCTCCTTCCTTCCCCTGCAGTGCCACTTCTGTTTGTTTGAACTCACTTTATCCGGAGCGGAAATTCTTTGCTTTTTTTTTTGTGAATGACAAAGTTATTAACAATTCATCACCACAGTCCGTTCCACCCGGCCCCGTTTCCAGGGCGACGACTGCTCGGCACCCTCTGATTGGCTGGCCGATATAATGTATCCATTGAAACACCTCGGGTTTGTAACCATTCACTAGTTTGGCGCTGCAGAGAGCACATCGACGAACCAGTGTCGACAAGAACAAAATACGCTTATTCACAACGAGAACGTTGGGAATAGACGACAACAGAATACATTATTGGAAATTCAAGTGCTTTGCATCTGTAACTGAACTGCAATCAATCCCTCTTATTTAGATTTTTACAGAAGAATAATATTTTCTATGCGAAAGCGGCAGTTATATAACACGAAGACAACGTCTGTGCTGGCCAGTGAGTCATTGATAAATACATGGGACATTCTTCACGCATCTGCATGAATGAGTGTTACTGCTAGTGTAGGCCTATAGGCAATCTACAGTCGGATATTTAAGAAACAATCTTGTTTTGTTGATTTCGTTTCAAACTAGGCCTACAAAACAGCCAAGGTCGTGAGAAAAACAATATATAATTTTTAATTTCTTAAATTATTCCAGAATATATTTTATCTCGATCAGTCTGCGTTGCCGTTTCTTCAATGATCCAGTCCTCATAACGTTCTGTTGTTGTGGACGTTTTTTTTTGCGGTAGCCTAAAAGGGACCAAGCACATCATTTTCCTGCAGTGAAGTGACAATTGTTTTTTGTTGCTAAATGCTTGACAAGCTCAAGCCCGTTCAGTTCGAATCGGTAATGGCTATCAGCAAGACCGTGGAGTGGCTGCAGGAGCACCTCAAGACGCGCAAAGACTGCCTGTTGGTAATGGACTGCAGAGCGCAGGAGCTATACGAGTCCTCGCACGTTGAAACGGCGATTAACGTGGCCATCCCGAGCCTGATGCTCCGGCGGCTGAAGAAGGGCAATCTTTCCATCAAGTCCTTGCTCTCAAACGGTGAGGACCGGGAGAGATTTGCGCGGAGGTGCAAGACGGATACCATTGTGCTATATGACGAGTACAGCAGGGAATGGAACGAAAATGTCAACGGGGGCTCGGTGCTGGGCTTGCTCCTGAAGAGGATGAAAGACGAGGGCTACAAGGCTTTTTACCTTGAGGGTGAGTTTTGTTATTCTTTCCAGAAGCACACATTTCACACTAAAATGTAGGCCAAATTTGGTGAATAATAATGAATAAGTGATATTTTGGGTGCATTTTGCGCAAAAACGCATAGGATAATGCAGGTGTATTAGGTCACAACATAGAGTAGCCGAGGCCTGTTTTTAATCAATGGATTTGTCTAACACTATTATTTAATTCATCTTACAGGTGGTTTCAGCAAATTCCAAGCCGAGTTCCCTGCCCAGTGCGAGACCAATCTGGTCGGCTCTTTCAACAGCAGTTCTCCTACGGCCCAGGTGCTCGGCCTCGGGGGGCTGCGGATAAGCTCAGACTCCTCGGATATCGAGTCCGACATCGACCGTGACCCGAGCAGCGCCACAGACTCAGACGGCAGTCCCCTCTCCAACCCCCAGCCCTCCTTCCCAGTGGAGATCCTCCCGCACCTCTACCTGGGCTGCGCCAAGGATTCCACCAACCTGGATATTCTGGAAGAGTTTGGCATCAAGTACATTCTGAACGTGACTCCCAACCTGCCCAACATGTTCGAGAACGCAGGGGAATTCAAGTACAAGCAGATCCCCATCTCAGATCACTGGAGCCAGAATCTGTCCCAGTTCTTCCCAGAGGCCATTGGCTTCATAGGTAAGCACAATACCTTCTATTCAAGCACACGGATAGCTCTCAAATTACATTTTACACACAACAATTTATTTTAAGGTGCAGGGTTAATATATATATAAAGCAGACGTATTTTACATCACCACAGAATGAATTGAGGGTAATAAATGTAGTTGTATATTTACGCCTATATAACAGTGATTGGCCTAGCAAGTGAAAGAAAGCCACAGGCCCACAGCACAGACATCTTATTAGTAAGATATCTGCATATCACCAGGAAGTTATTTAGTTATTGTTGTGCAATTTGGATAATAGGTGTCCTTGGGTACTTTCTTATTAAGTCAGTTAAGGAGGGATTTACAGAGGGAACAAGATTCATGCTGTTGTGCCAAGCAGAGAAATACTATTCTAGCTGTATGGTCCATACTATAAACTGCTCCCAATTACAATGATTAAACTTCAATGGAATACTTCCTGTCTGCTTTTTTTGTCTGCAGCCGGGGCCTAGCTTACCCCCAGCCTTGTGTAATTGTAATACAAAGGCCTGTGTGGAAATTGGAGAGGGGGAGGGAGGGGGTAATTTGAACACAACAGGAAGGAAACGGCCATTGAAAGTAATCTAGGACAGTGCAGCGATGTTTTCCTTTCACAAAGAGAGCCATTTACAGGCTCTGTTGACATCCTGTAAGCCCTGACAGGGTGCCCTCATGACTCCTACGTTTACACGCCCAAATGGCACCATTGTCAAGTAACCGGGCCGGCTGAAGAATGACTTGATAGAGCGTTAATAGTACATTTCCAAGTTGTGGTACTCCTGACCAAATGAAAGAATGTTGGCTCTGTTTATGCATAGAGTACCAGACCGCAGCCATTTGTTGATTGACGTGTGCAGGAGACTGTTACGATCATTTCAGACTTCTGCTGCTTAAATGTGGAAATGGTCCAGTCAATGTTGACTACAACCGATTAGCATTTAGCACTACAGCACTACAGCATTAACTGTAGTGTAGAGTCTACTTCTTGAATGTGACTGTTGTTTCCCTTACACTAGTCTCTTCACAGTAGGCATTTCTCATTTTCAGAATATCTATCTGTTTTGTGTCGCTGTGTTTTCTCTAAATACAAATGATGAATATCTGACAAAAGTATGTAACTTGTTCTTCCTCTTTGTTCCTGTCCTTCTCAGATGAGGCTCGCGGTCAAAAATGTGGCGTCCTGGTCCACTGTCTGGCCGGCATCAGCCGCTCCGTGACGGTAACCGTAGCCTACCTCATGCAGAAGCTCAACCTGTCCATGAACGACGCCTACGACATCGTCAAGATGAAGAAGTCCAACATCTCGCCCAACTTCAACTTCATGGGCCAACTCCTGGACTTTGAGCGCACCCTGGGCCTGAAGAGCCCCTGTGATAACCGGGTGGTGACCCCCACACAACCTCTGTACTTCACCACCCCCACCAACCACAACGTCTTCCAGCTGGACCCTCTGGAGTCCACGTGAGGCAGCGCCACCATCACCCCCTTACTGGCTCAGAGGTGTAATGAAACCTCATGAAACGCTGAATTGTTTCTCTACTTTATTTCCATCACCTGTTGTGACACGGTGACATCATGCCGTTGTTGACACAGTTGGCTTGAGGTGACAGCTGCCAAGCATGGACTCTGAAGGGGGCACGTGGTCGATCTGCCCGAGGGCTCACAAGCAGCTGCTGCAAAAATGGGGACAAATAAAGAAAGAGAGAGAAAAGAGGGGCAAGCGAAAGAAAGACAAAGCACATGAACTTTCTAGAACCATATATTGCTATTGGACTCGATGAGGTTTTTGCCTAAAAAAAATTATGTCAATGCTTTGAAAGAGACGTTAAGTGATCTGATGGTCTTGTGTACGTTTAGCTTCACGACGAAAGGCTGGTGTGCCAAAGAGACATGATTGTTCTATCTGAACATATATATGATTCTAAGTACTTTTGTTTTTTGGGCTAGCACTTGCACCTTCATAATTTTTTGGGGTGCATATTACTTGTCTTCTGCGAAGACTTGCCTGTTTGGGGTTGAAACATCCCCGATTAGACGGCACATTGTATTGAACTCGATTTTACATGTGTGGAGTCATTTTAATCATTTATACAAGTGTATATATCTTAATATAAAAGACAATACAGTAAAACCTTGTTCTTGTCTAGTATATACCCTTTGCAACAAGTGGGTACTGATTATTCTTTTTTTAATCTTATTTTATGTAAGCCAACCAACTGTATATTGATCAGTATCTAAGTTTATTATGCCAAAAAATGTAGGAGGTTTTCCAAGAATCGTAAAATTGTGTATATGTGTAATATATATCATATTTGCTCTAAATGTAATTTCAGCCGACAGGCGTTTTTTGCCCCCACCCTCACACAAATCAGTCAGGTTGTATGCCTTAGTTCTGTATATAGATGTGTTATTGTGCATTAACCCTCAAAGGGCTTTCCCAGAGCTATGCTTTCACCTTCAATCACAATTCTACCCGAATTGAACCATAGCAAAAATAATTCTACAACAAATCACTGAAACTGTCAGTGCATGCCTATGTTAAGAAACGTGAGTTGTAATTTGTTAAGTTTGGTGGAAATACCTTTAATGAAGCCAATTTAAGGTGGCTACTTTCTGTTGGTGTTTAGTGAGGAACAATTAGGGTTAATGCAAGTGAATGCTTATCTGTGTTCAAGGCTTACAAAGTCTGGGAGATGTTAACAAAAAAGGAGGCCTTGCCTCTTCAGGGAAATTCTGTGAAATGCAGTTTTTTGTTGTTTTAGAAAATAATCTAAATTATGGGTGGATTTGGCTTTCTCTCATTCCTGAGAGAAGAACTGTCGGTGGGAGAAGCCATCTTGGATTCAACCCTCACCACTCCTCCAGTCCACACTCCTGTCTTACGAATGTAAAGAAATGATAAGTTATTAATAAATTACTATTTTCTCTACTTCCTTCTAACAATGTCTTTCTTAATTTCTCGACAGTTTGTAGTAGTTTTTCACACAGTGTTCAAACAGTGGTCAGGTCACACAGTGACATATTTACATAAGTATACTTCCAACTCCTCGGTTAGACCAGTTCCACTTTAACCATCTGACATGCTGTGTGTGTGTGTGTGTGTGTGTGTTTTCATGACAATTATCAGCCAGATGACTAAGAAGGAGCCATTCACAAACATATGGCTGTCCTTTAACCACAAAGGTTGGGACATCTAGTCCCTGAAATGCAGCAGTTGTCCAATACAAATAGCAATTAACACATTGTCACACCCCCAGAGTTGTATGACATGTCTGCCACATTATGCTCTTTTGGTTAAACGTCCAAAATGTGACTGAACATGTACATAGAAGTACACACAGTGATTCCGGTCACACTGACTGACTGAATGATTGACTGACTCACTGAACAACTGGTTTTTCCAGGTATTCCCAGGTTAGGGCTTTTGGGTACACACACACATACATTCCCTGAGGCACTTCCTGAAGGCGATGGCCTTTGAGCAAAGCAGCCCATCAAAGGGAACAAAGTCCCTAAACATAATGTTACCTGGCACTGGATGGCGTGGTGTGGTGCGTACCTGTCAAGACCTGGAGAGCATAGAGACGATCCTCACAGCTAAGCAGGAGATCATTTTCCCACGCAACGCCAACTGCAGTTCACATCTTCAAATCATGACATGTCGGTGGAGTGACTGTATCACGCACGCACGCACGCATAGCCACACACATACACACACCCAGGTTAATCTGAAAACAAGGCATCCCAAATTCTATCAGCATATCGATTGTGTTACCAGGACTGGCAAAACCCTAGACCACTGTTATTCTAACTTCCACAATGCATTTAAGGCCCTCCCCCGCCCTCCCTTCGGAAAAGCTGACCACGACTTCGTTTTGTTGCTTCCAGCCTATAGACAGAAACTAAAACAGGAAGCTCCCACGCTCAGGTCTGTTCAACGCTGGTCCGAGCAATCAGATTCCACGCTTCAAGATTGCTTCGATCACGTGGACTGGGATATGTTCCGCATTGCGGCGAGCAACAACATTGACGAATACGCTGATTCGGTGTGCTAGTTTATTAGTAAGTGCATCTGTGATGTTGTACCCACAGTATCTATAAAACATTCCCCAACCAAATACCGTGGATTGATGGCAGCATTTGCGCAAAACTGAACTTGCGAACCACTGCTTTTAATCAGGGCAAGGTGACCGGAAACATGACCGAATACAAACAGTGTAGCTATTCCTTCCGCAAGGCAATCAAACAAGCTAAGTGTCAGTACAGAGACAAAGTGGAGTCGCAATTCAACGGCTCAGACACGAGAGGTATGTGGCAGGGTCTACAGTCAATCACGGACTACAAAAGAAAAACCAGCCCCAGCCAACGTGAGTAAAACATTTAAACGTGTTATCCCTCGCAAGGCTACAGGCCCAGAAGGTATCCCCGGTCGCGTCCTCAGAGCATGCGCAGACCAGCTGGTTGGTCTGTTTACAGACATATTCAATCAATCCTTATCCCAGTCTGCTGTCCCCACATGCTTCAAGAGGGCCACCATTGTTCCTGTTCCCTAGAAAGCTAAGGTAACTGAGCTAAATGACTAAATGTAGCACTCACTTCCGGTCTAAATGTAGCACTCACTTCCGTCATCATGAAGTGCTTTGAGAGACTAGTCAAGGACTATATCACCTCCACCCTACCTGACACCCTAGACCCACTCCAATTTGCTTACCGCCCCAATAGGTCCACAGACGACGCAATCGCCATCACACTGCACACTGCCCTAACCCATCTGGACAAGAGGAATACCTATGTAAGAATGGTGTTAATTGACTACAGCTCAGCATTTAACACCATAGTACCCTCCAAACTCGCCATTAAGCTCAAGACCCTGGGTCTCGACCCCGCCCTGTGCAACTGGGTCCTGGACTTCATGACTGGCCGCCCCCAGGTGGTGACGGTAGGTAACAACATCTCCACCCCGCTGATCCTTAAAACTGGGTCCCTACAAGGGTGCATTCTCAGCCATCTCCTGTACTCCCTGTTCATCCACGATTGTGTGGCCATGCACGTCTCCAACTCAATCATCAAGTTTGCAGACAACACTACAGTGGTAGACTTGATTACCAACAACGACGAGACGGCCAACAGGGAGAAGGTGAGGGCCCTCGAGGTGTGGTGTCAGGAAAATAACCTCACACTCAATGTCAACAAAACAAAGGAGATGATCATGGACTTGAGGGAGCAGCCCCCTATCTACATTGACAGGACAGTAGTGGAGAGGGTGGAGAGTTTTAAGTTCCTCGGGGTACACATCACAGACAAACTGAAATGGTCCACCCACACAGACAGCGTGGTGAAGAAGGCACAGCAGCAGGTAGTGAGGTCTGCACAACGCATCACCAGGGGCAAACTACCTGCCCTCCAGGACACCTACACCACCGGATGTCACAGGAAGGCCAAAAAGATCATCAGGGACAACAACCACCCGAGTCACTGCCTGTTCACCCTGAAAAACAGTTTCTATCTCAAGGCCATCAGACTGTTAACCAGCCATCACTAACATTGAGTGGCTGCTGCCAGAATACTGACTCAACTCCAGCCACTTTAATAATGGAAAAATTTATGTAATCAATTTATCACTAGCCACTTTATATTATATAATGTTTACTTACCCTACATTACTCATCTCATATGTATATACTGTACGCTATACCATCTACTGCATCTTGCCATCTTGATGTACAGTAATTAAATGTATCTCCAGCCACTTTAAACAATGCCACTTTATATAATGTTCTCATACCCTACATTACTCATCTCATATGTGTATACTGTACCCTATACCATCCACTGCATCTTGCCGATGCTGTTCGGCCATCACTCATTTATGTATTTTTATGTACATATTTGTATTAATTCCTTTACACTTGTAGTTGCTGTAGTTGCTGTGAAATTGTTAGGTCAGATTACTCGTTGGTTATTACTGCATGGTCGGAACTAGAAGCACAAGCATTTCGCAACACTTTCATTAACACCTGCTAACCATGTGTATGTGACAAATACATTTGATTTGATTTAGCAGATATAGGATACTGGAGTGTGTTAATGCTGTGATGTGGAGAGGAAGCAGGACTCTCTATGCATAGCTATAGGTAGCTAATTAAAATCAACTCCACGATTTATGATGGAGTTGAGCGGCAACTAGTGTGGGCGGACTGGCGCTCTGACATCACATAAAATTATGTTTTTATAAAAAACTACTTGTTTCATCACCCAAAGAATATCCCGCAATTACACAGAACAATGTTCTTTTTTTGTTGAGTTTAGTCAGCTCAACTATATAACTCTGTAGATTAGCCAATTATTTTAAGTTTGTGGACTTAGGATTTCCATGTGCTATGATCTGAATCTTCAAACAATGCATTTCCAAGATCACTAAAATGTGAAACTACAAAAACATAATGGTTTATTAAGAATATTAAAGAGCTTTACACAAATGTTTTTACTCCACACCATCACAAACTAAGCACATTCAAATAATTTCTCAATAATAGTGGATCCAACAGCGTACCAGAGAGAATATAGTGGTGACACAATACTAGAGTGACTATACTATAGTTAGTATCACTCTGATGTCATGATGGGTTGGTCTGATGATTGACAGCTAGGGGGAATGTGTAGTACGCCAGGCTCTCTGGGCCTCATGCTGGCTCTTCCTGTCCTCTGGCCTTTACTGTTTTAATGCCCCGCATTACAGGGCACAGGAAACTACCTCTCTATATATAGAAGGGTATGCGTATGGGGATGGGGACTGGCAACCTGACCCTTCACCCTTGCTCTCACAGACGGCACCTCTGTTGTGACATGACAAGCCATACAGGGCTCTGGAGGGGGTGAGGTTGCAGGATGAGGGTGGTTGGTAGTTAAGGACAGTGCCTAAAGAATGTATTCATCATACCCTTTGACTTATTCCACATTTTGTTGTGTTACAGCATGAATTCAAAATTGATTAAATAGAATGTTTTTCTCACTCTTTTTTTCTTCTACACACAATACCTCATAATGACAAAGTGAAGACACTGTGAAGATGCTGGTGGAAACCAGTATATAAGTATCTATATCCACAGTAAAACGAGTCCAATATCGACATAACCTGAAAGGCCACTCATCAAGGAAGAAGCCACTGCTTCAAAACCGCCATAAAAAGCCAGACCACGGTTTGCAACTGCACATGGGGAAAAATATTGTACTTTTTGGAGAAATGTCTTCTGTTTTGATGAAATAAAAATAGAACTGTTTGGCCATAATGACCATCGTTATGTTTGGAGGAAAAAGGGGGAGGCTTGCAAGCCGAAGAACACCATCCCAACCGTGAAGCACGGGGGTGACAGCATCATGTTGTGGGGGTGCTTTGCTGCAGGATGGACTGGTGCACTTCACAAAATAGATGGCTTCATGAGGCAGGAAAATTATGTGGATATATTGAAGCAACATCTCAAGACATCAGTTAAAGCTTGGTCGCAAATGGGTCTTCCAAATGGACAATGACCACAAGCATACTTCCAAAGTTGTGGCAAAATGGCTTAAGGACAACAAAGTCAAGGTATTGGAGTGGCCATCACAAAGCCCTGACCTCAACCCCATTGAACATTTTGTGGGCAGAACTGAAAAAGCGTTTGTGAGCAAGGAGGCCTACAAACCTGACTCAGTTACACCAGCTCTTTCAAGAGGAATGGGCAAAATTGACCCAACTTATTGGGGGAAGCTTGTGGAAGGCTACCCGAAACGTTTGACCCAAGTTAAACAATTTAAAGGCAATGCTACCAAATACTAATTGAGTGAATGTAAACTTCTGACCCACTGGGAATGTGATGAAAGAAATAAAAGCTGAAGTAAATAATTCTCTCTGCTATTATTCTGACATTTAACATTCTTAAAATAAAGTGGTGATCCTAACTAACCTAAGACAGGGAATTTCTACTAGGATTAAATGTCAGGAATTGTGAAAAACTGAGTTTAAATGTAGTTGGCTAAGGTGTATGTAAACTTCCGGCTTCAACTCTATGTGTGCTATTCAGAGTGTGAATGGGCAAGACAAAAGATTAAAGTGCCTTTGAACGGGGTATGGTAGTAGGTGCCAGGCGAACTGGTTTGTGTCGAGAACTGCAAGGCTGCTGTCTTGTTTTTCTTGCGCTCAACAGTTTCCCGTGTGTATCAAGAATAATCCACCACCCAACAAACATCCATCCAAGTTGACACAACTGTGAGAAGCGTTGTAGTCAACATGGGCCAGTATCTCTGTGGAACCCTTTTGACTCCTTGTAGAGTCCATGCCCCGATGAATTGAATCTGTTCTGATGGCAAAAGGGGGGAGGGGGGTGCAACTCAATATTACGAAGGTGTTCTTAATGTTTTGTGCACTCAGTGTACATTCATGCTACACACACATCACAACTTCTGCTGCCAGACTCTTATTACACCGCTCAGTTTCTGAACTTGCCCCCCATTCCCCCTTCCCCCAATCACGTGTAAATATTGGACTATAAATTGTGCCTTCATGTATTATATTTATGCTAACATGTATTATTCTCTTCTATTGAAACTTTTACTTTATGTTCATATTCTAATATTTAATTATTTCTTATTGTTGCTGCATTGTCGAGAAGGAACCTGCAAGTAAGCATTTCGTTGGACAGTCTATACCATGTATACCATGTATACCATGCATATCCCGTACATAGAACTTATAAAACCTGAATCTATTTGAAGGTCCACCACCCATAAGGAAGGGACTGTGGACAGACACATAATCTACGGGGCCTCTAGTTCTGGATCTGGTCATGGCCTTCCATTTCCTTTGTGGGATGAGATTAGATGAAATAGAATATCTGACAGCCAGGTTCTTTGACACCTCAACATTCCGGATCCAGACATGGATGCTTCCAGCCATAGCTGCCCCACTTCACACTGGCCTCGGTCCCCGTTTTAAAGGCTCTTTGAGCAGTGAAAATAAAGCCAGCAGGTTGTGGCTAAACTTGGCCCCCAGTGCTAATCCTGCCCTAACGGTTCCTGTCCCTGTCACCCTCCAGTGATAGTACACTGACATCTACCCACACACCCTTTGCCCCTCGCCCCTGTCCCCGCTCTGCCACTCCAGCAATTTACTGTTCTAGTGTTCTAGTGCAGATCATGTTTCTCATCGGTTGCCTCCACATATATACTAACACATGCACGGACACACATGCACACACACACTGCCCTTACCATGCTCTCCTGTCCACTGCCCTCTTCCTCTCGCTCTCATTCTCTCTCTCTCTCCCCCTCGCTCCCCTTGTGTGCACAACAGATGGGTCGGCTGTCAACTTCCTGTCTCAGGATTCTACACACACACACACACACAAACACACACACACACATACACACACACACACACACACACACACACACACACACACACACACACACACATCCCTCACACCCTCTTCTAATAGTGTCCTGGCCCCACTCCAGGGCTTGTTATCGTATAATGAGGTGGTGGTGATATGAAATGGGTGAGGGAAGGGGTGGCGGGGTGGCACACACTAGCACATCTGCGAACATGGCAGTAATTTAAGTGTGTGTGTGAGTGCGAGTGTGTGCGTGCGTGCGTGTGTGTGTGTGTGTATGCGTGCATGCGTGTGTGTGTGTGTGTGTGTGTGTGTGTGTGTGTGTGTGTGTGTGTGTGTGTGTGTGTGTGCGTGCGTGCGTGCGTGCGTGCGTGTGTGTGTGTGTGTGTGTGTGGGTGCATATGTGGGTATGTGAGGGGTGGTTGTGTGTGTCTTGGCACAGCTGTAAATGTTTCCTAATTGAGCAACAGCCAGACTGCTAATTAAAAGGCTCACACAGGTTTTTATTTTTCCCTTTAATCTGCACCGCAAGTGGGCGTACATTCATTCATTCATTCATTCATTCATTCATTATATATGCCATTTAGCAGACACTTTTTTCCAAAGCAACTTACAATCATGTGGCATACATTTTCGTATTAATTTAGTCAACCAGCAACAACCAGACAAAATCAAACCTTCAGACAGAGAGGTGATGAAAGACAGGAGGAGGACTGCTAAGATAATCAATATGACAGTAGAACCTGGTCTATAGGGACTTGTTTTCCACCTCTCAGCTCTTTCATCATGTCCTAACCAGACATAGATGGTTGTGGCTGTGGATTGAACAAACTGTTTTATGGGTACTGAGAGGGCTGCTATCATACAAATCTATCAGTGCCTTTCCTCTCTGCATCTCCTCCCCTCCTCTTTCCAGAATCACCCACATGGAGAGAGAGAGAGAGCTTCCGCCAGCCAGAACTCACTACCGCCACCAGAACTAATAATCTCTTTACCTCCTGCACTCTGTGCCTGGCTTGCTCTCTGTCTGTGTATGCCCCTCTCTCTCTCTCTCTCGTCATTATTTCATTGTCTCTCCTCTCTCTCTCTGTCTGTCTGTCTCTCACTCTATCATTCTCTCTCTCAATTCAATTCAAAAGCTTTATTGGTGCGAGAAACATATGTTTACATTGCCAAAGCAAGTGAAATAGAAAATAAACAAAAGGGAAATAAACTAGGGAAATTAACAGTAAACATAGCACATTTTACAGTTTTTCTCAATTGCTAAAACACAATTTCTGAAACCTTGCTCCATTTCATGAAAACATTAAACACAAAACCTCATCTTCAAGCACTATTTACATAACCTCTGACTCCTCTTGCAAAATTAAACATTCGCCTCAAAACAGTTTTACCTGTGTTCAAAATCAAACACTGCTCTCAAATCATAAACAAAGTGATCAAAATGATATACACTCTCAAGCAGTCAGTAAACAATACACAGAAAAATAGAAAACACATTGTTCAAAACATACAATTCTCAGGGAGAAGTACATTTTTAATCTTTTAAATTTTTAAATAAATATTCATATATTTCCGTCATTGTCTTTTTATGAACGAAAACATGTTATTTCATAGTAGCTCAAAATTGATCAGAAATTACTACTCTTTGCAATTTTGTTTTTTGTTCTTCCTCCTCCTTGTACCTATATTTTTACAGTACTGTAACCTGCATCTCACAAACTTGTCCTTTGTCTCTGTGATCATGTAATTCTTGTTCGTTGTTGATATGAACCTGCAACCAGTCAAAATCTATTGAACAGTCAGTACTGTTAATAAATGGAAAGCACAATGTTCAGGGTTAGAAAAGTCTAAGTGAGATCTGCAAATTGTGTTTTACCATGTGAAATGGTTTAAGGTATTGACAACAGACTGCATAATTAGCTAAATGAGTCCAGCCAACTGAGAACTTTGTTCAGCCAATGGGTTTTAGTGTTTTAGCAATTGAGAAAAACTGTAAAATAATAAAGACAGTTCAAATTTTATTATCGGCTATGTACAGTGTTGTAACAACGTGCCAATAGTTGAAGTATGAAAGGGAAACTATAGAAACAGATAAATATAGGTTGTAATGTTGTTTGCGCTCTACTGGTTGCCCTTTTCTTGTGGCAACAAGGGAAATGTCTGTCTGTTTCTCTCTCTCTTTATTACCTAAAGAAGCTCAATGTAAGAGTTGTATCAATGATAGGAACACTGTCAATACTCTGTCAAAGCAATGAGTGTGTGTGTGTTTCATTAATGTACAGCTTCTGAGTGACACTGTTAAAACCATCACTTGTTCTGTTGACTGACCCCTGACCCCACCTACTGGAACTGTGGAGTGCTGGGATGCAATGTCTCTAGAGTTCTATGTGGGAATGAGGTCAGAAAGAACAAGAACTCAGTCGTTTGTTGGTTGTTGCTCTCCATGGTCACTGGTTCAGACTTGTGCTTGTGGAGTACTCTGCTTTCTATATTACAGCCCACTCACTTTTCACAGCACAGCAGACATTTTGTGTCAGAAGAGCCCTGTTGACTGTAATTGTCGGTGCTTGACAGCTTTAGCGAAATATTGTTGATTCACAATTTTAGTCTATTTTCACTTACTGGTAATTCCATTTGAATTAAATCCATTTTGATAGCATCCCTTTTGATTTCAACAAAACAGGACCTGAATGCTAAAACATTCAGGAGATAAATGTTCTCAAAGTTGACCCATTTTGCATACCCCAACTCGAAAGGGGAGCTGTCAAAAAGTGATTGAATTCAAATGTATTATTCTCATACCTTTATTTAACTAGGCAAGTTCTTACTTAAAATGACAGCCTACCCCAGCAGCACTGGGCCAATTGTGCACCACCCTATGGGACTCCCAATCACAGCCAGATGTGATACAGCCTGGATTTGAACCAGGGACTGTAGTGATGCCTCTTGCAGTGCCTTACACCACTGCGCCACTCGGAAGAGATTAAAGTGCAGCTGTCAGCTTTAGTTTGAGGGTATTTTTTTGTGAATAATGATTAGTGACAACGTTACAGATGTACAAATATCAAATATTGTAATGCTGAGAGGTTAGCATTTCTATGGGACTCCCAATCACGACCGGTTGTGATATAGCCCAGGATCGAACCAGGGTCTATAGTGACGCCCTTAGCACTATTCACCCCAAAAACTGGCCCGTGGCACTGAAAATAACTTGTTACTTTCCTGAGAAGTTTACCTCCACAAGAAGTCTGCCAGGTTGGAAGAGGAAGTAGATGTACTGTTTAATACCTAGCCATGGTAGCCTTTAAGTGTAGTGTTTCCTGAGACTCTGTGGCACAGAGAGATGTCCCCTGTCACCTGGCTGTCTGACAGATGAACAGACCCAACCTGTCTGTCTGTCTGTCTGTATGACTCTGGGTTTGCTCTTGTGACAGAAATATATACAACTATGGAAAGATAATTTCACACTTGCTTCACAGCAGGAGGAAATGTTGGGTATTGGGATTTATCCTACCCAAAGGCTGTCCCATTTTTCTCAGCACCCTCCTTTCCTTTCAGATCAGCATTCGTGAAGGAAAGAAAATGAAGGAAATGGAGTCTATTGGAAAACTACATAAGTCTACATACACATGATTCATGTTAGTGCTTCATTCTATATCCCGAGGACTCCTGATATCTCCAGGAGTATGACAATTATATTCTTTGTCTTTATCTGTTGTGGTCTAGCACTGTCTTTTTGCTAGCTAGGGCCATCTACAGTTGAAGTCGGAAGTTTACATCAAATCAAAGTTTATTTGTCACGTGCGCTGAATACAACAGACCTTACAGTGAAGTGCTTACTTACAGGCTCTAGCCAATAGTGCAAAAAAGGTATTAGGTGAACAAAAGGTAGGTAAAGAAATAAAACAACAGTAAAAAGACAGGCTATATACAGTAGCGAGGCTATAAAAGTAAGTCAGGCTGGTTAGTCAGGCTGATTGAGGTAGTATGTACATGTAGATATGGTTAATGTGACTATGCACATATGATGAACAGAGAGTAGCAGTACTGTAAAAGAGGGGTTGGCGGGTGGTGCGTGGGATACAATGCAGATAGCCCGGTTAGCCAATGTGCGGGAGCACTGGTTGGTCGGCCCAATTGAGGTAGTATGTACAGTGCCTTGCGAAAGTATTCGGCCCCCTTGAACTTTGCGACCTTTTGCCACATTTCAGGCTTCAAACATAAAGATATAAAACTGTATTTTTTTGTGAAGAATCAACAACAAGTGGGACACAATCATGAAGTGGAACAACATTTATTGGATATTTCAAACTTTTTTAACAAATCAAAAACTGAAAAATTGGGCGTGCAAAATTATTCAGCCCCTTTACTTTCAGTGCAGCAAACTCTCTCCAGAAGTTCAGTGAGGATCTCTGAATGATCCAATGTTGACCTAAATGACTAATGATGATAACTACAATCCACCTGTGTGTAATCAAGTCTCCGTATAAATGCACCTGCACTGTGATAGTCTCAGAGGTCCGTTAAAAGCGCGGAGAGCATCATGAAGAACAAGGAACACACCAGGCAGGTCCGAGATACTGTTGTGAAGAAGTTTAAAGCCGGATTTGGATACAAAAATATTTCCCAAGCTTTAAACATCCCAAGGAGCACTGTGCAAGCGATAATATTGAAATGGAAGGAGTATCAGACCACTGCAAATCTACCAAGACCTGGCCGTCCCTCTAAACTTTCAGCTCATACAAGGAGAAGACTGATCAGAGATGCAGCCAAGAGGCCTATGATCACTCTGGATGAACTGCAGAGATCTACAGCTGAGGTGGGAGACTCTGTCCATAGGACAACAATCAGTCGTATATTGCACAAATCTGGCCTTTATGGAAGAGTGGCAAGAAGAAAGCCATTTCTTAAAGATATCCATAAAAAGTGTCGTTTAAAGTTTGCCACAAGCCACCTGGGAGACACACCAAACATGTGGAAGAAGGTGCTCTGGTCAGATGAAACCAAAATTGAACTTTTTGGCAACAATGCAAAACGTTATGTTTGGCGTAAAAGCAACACAGCTGAACACACCATCCCCACTGTCAAACATGGTGTTGGCAGCATCATGGTTTGGGCCTGCTTTTCTTCAGCAGGGACAGGGAAGATGGTTAAAATTGATGGGAAGATGGATGGAGCCAAATACAGGACCATTCTGGAAGAAAACCTGATGGAGTCTGCAAAAGACCTGAGACTGGGACGGAGATTTGTCTTCCAACAAGACAATGATCCAAAACATAAAGCAAAATCTACAATGGAATGGTTCAAAAATAAACATATCCAGGTGTTAGAATGGCCAAGTCAAAGTCCAGACCTGAATCCAATCGAGAATCTGTGCAAAGAACTGAAAAATGCTGTTCACAAATGCTCTCCGTCCAACCTCACTGAGCTCGAGCTGTTTTGCAAGGAGGAATGGGAAAACATTTCAGTCTCTCGATGTGCAAAACTGATAGAGACATACCCCAAACGACTTACAGCTGTAATCGCAGCAAAAGGTGGCGCTACAAAGTATTAACTTAAGGGGGCTGAATAATTTTGCACGCCCAATTTTTCTGTTTTTGATTTGTTAAAAAAGTTTCAAATATCCAATAAATGTCGTTCCACTTCATGATTATGTCCCACTTGTTGTTGATTCTTCACAAAAAAATACAGTTTTATATCTTTATGTTTGAAGCCTGAAATGTGGCAAAAGGTCGCAAAGTTCAAGGGGGCCGAATACTTTCGCAAGGCACTGTACATGAATGTATAGTTAAAGTGACTATGCATATATTGTAAATAGAGAGTAGCAGCAGCGTAAAAGAGGGGTTGGGGGGAGGCACACACAATGCAAATAGTCCGGGTAGCCATTTGATTACCTGTTCAGGAGTCTTATGGCTTGGTGGTAAAAACTGTTGAGAAGCCTTTTTGTCCTAGACTTGGCACTCCGGTACCGCTTGCCATGCAGAAGTAGAGAGAACAGTCTACGACTGGGGTGGCTGGGGTCTTTGACAATTTTTAGGGCCTTCCTCTGACACCGCCTGGTGTAGAGGTCCTGGATTGCAGGCAGCTTAGCCCCAGTGATGTACTGGGCTGGATGCACTACCCTCTGTAGTGCCTTGTGGTCAGAGGCCGAGCAATTGCCATTACCAGGCAGTGATGCTCTTGATGTTGCAGCTGTAGAACGTTTTGAGGATCTCAGGACCCATGCCAAATCTTTTTAGTTTCCTGAGGGGGAATAGGCTTTGTCGTGCCCTCTTCACGACTGTCTTGGTGAGTTTGGACCATTCTAGTTTGTTGTTGATTTGGACAACAAGGAACTTGAAGCTCTCAACTTGCTCCACTACAGCCCCGTCGATGAGAATAGGGACGTGCTCGGTCCTCCTTTTCCTGTAGTCCACAATAATCTCTTTAGTCTTGGTTACTTTGAGGGATAGGTTGTTATTCTGGCACCACCCGGCCAGGTCTCTGACTTCCTCCCTATAGGCTGTCTGGTCGTTGTCGATGATCAGGGCTACCACTGTTGTGTCGTCTGCAAACGTAATGATGGTGTTGGAGTCGAGCCTGGTCATGCAGTCATGGGTGAACAGGGAGTACAGGAGGGGACTGAGCACGCACCCCTGGGGAGCTCCAGTGTTTAGGATCAGCGTGGCAGATGTGTTGCTACCTACTCTCACCACCTGGGGGCGGCCCGTCAGGAAGTCCAGGATCCAGTTGCAGAGGGAGGTGTTTAGTCACAGGATCCTTAGCTTAGTGATGAGCTTTGAGGGTACAAAGGTGTTGAACACTGGGCTGTAGTCAATAAATAGCATTCTCACATAAGTGTTCCTTTTGTCCAGGTGGGAAAGAGCAGTGTGGAGTGCAAAAGAGATTGCATCATCTGTGGATCTGTTTGGTCGTTATGCAAATTGAAGTGGGTCTAGAGCTCCTGGTATAATGGTGTTGATGTAAGCCATTACCAACCTTTCAAATCCTTTCATGGCTACGGACGTGAGTGCTACGGGTCTGTAGTCATTTAGGCAGGTGGCTTTTGTGTTCTTGGGCACAGGGACTATGGTGGTATGCTTGAAACATGTAGGTATTGCAGACTTAATCAGGGACATGTTGAAAATGTCAATGAAGACACCTGCCAGCTGGTCAGCACATGCTCGGAGCACACATCCTGGTAATCCGTCTGGACCTGCAGCCTTGTGTATGTTGACCTGTTTAAAGGTCTTACATCAGCTACGGAGAGTGTGATCACACAGTCGTCCAGAACAGCTGAGGCTCTCATGCATGCCTCAGTATTTCTCCCATCGAAGCCAGCATAGAAGTGATTTAGCTCGTCTGGTAGGCTCGTGTCACTGGGCAGCTCGTGGCTGTGCTTCCCTTTGTAGTCTGTAATAGTTTGCAAGCCCTGCCACATAAGACGAGTGTCGAAGCCGGTGTAGTATGATTCAATCTTAGCCCTGTATTGATGCTTTGCCTGTTTTGTTCCTCCTGGTTTGTCGCAGGGCATAGCAGGATTTCTTGTAAGCCTCCGGGTTAGATTCCCACAACTTGAAAGCGGCAGCTCTACCCTAGAGCTCAGTGCGAATGTTGCCTGTTATCCATGGCTTCTGGTTGGGGTATGTACGTACAGTCACTGTGGGGATGACGTCCTCGATGCTCTTATTGATAAAGCCAGTGACTGATGTGGTGTACTCCTCAATGCCATCGGAAGAATCCCGGAACATGTTCCAATCTGTGATAGCAAAACAGTCCTTTAGTTTAGCACCTGCTTCACCTGACCACTTTTTTATAGATCGAGTCACTGGTGCTTCCTGCTTTCATTTTTGCTTGTAAGTAGGAATCAGGAGGATAGAGTTGTGGTCGGATTTACCAAATGGAGGGCGAGGGAGAGCTTTGTACGTGTATCTGTGTGTGGAGTACAGGTGATCTATAATTTTTTTCCCTCTGGTTGCACATTTAACATGTTGATGTAAATTTGGTACAACTGATTTAAGTTTCCCTGCATTAAAGTCTCTGGGTGAGTGGTTTCCTGTTTGCTTATTTCCTTTTACAGCTGACTGAGTGCGGTCTTAGTGCCAGCATCTGTCTGTGGTTGTAAATAAACAGCCATGAAAAGTATAGCTGAAAACTCGCAAGGCAAGTAGTGTGGCCTGCAATTTATCACAATATACTCTTTTTCAGGCGAGCAAAATCTAGAGACTTTCTTAGATTTCGTGCACCAGCTGTTGTTTACAAATATGCACAGACCGCCCCCCCTCATCTTAGTGTGCTGTTCTATCTTTCCGGTGCAGCGTGTATCCCGCTAGCTAAATATCCATGTCGTCATTCAGCCACGATTCCGTGAAACATAGGATATTACAGTTTTTGATGTCCCGTTGGTAGGATATTTGTGATCGTACCTCGTCTAGTTTATTGTCCAATGATTGCACGTTGGCAAGTAGTATTGACTGTAACGGCAGCTTTCCGACTCGCCTTTTCCGGGTCCTGACCAGACATCCGGCTCTTTGTCCTCTGTACCTGCGTTGCTTCCTCTTGCAAATAACGGGGATGTTGGCCCTGCCGGGTGTTTAGAGAATGTCCTGTGCGTCTTTTTTGTTAATTAAAACATATTTTGTCTAATCCGGGGTGAGGGATCGCTGTCCTGATATCCAGAAGCTTTTTTTTGCTCTTTTTTTTCAGGCTCTGCACACTCATGGATTGCATTCTACCTGGCAGATGGCTCCTACCAGGTGATGTGAAGAGGATCTGTGTATGCACCACCTACTCTCACTACTGGTGTCCCCCAGGGCTCGGTTATAGGCCCTCTCCTCTTCTCCCTATACACCAAGTCACTCGGCTCTGTCATATCCTCACATGGTCTCTCCTATCATTGCTATGTGGATGACACTCAACTACTTTTCTCCCTCCCCCTTCTGACACCCAAGTGGCGACAAGAATCTCTGTGTGCCTGGGAGATATCTCAACTTGAATGTTGGCCCATCACCTCAAGCTCAACCTCAACAAGATGGAACTACTCTTCCTCTCAGGGTAGGCCTGCCCGCTCAAAGACCTCCCCATCATGGTTGTGAACTCCACAGTGTTGCCCTCCCAGAGTGCAAAGAACCTTGGCATCATCCTGGACAATACCCTGATATTCTCTGCAAACATCAAAGCATTGACCCAGTCCTGCAGGTTCATGCTCTCCAACATTGAGGAGTAGGACCCTAACTCACACAGGAAGCGGCGCAGGTCCAAATCCAGGGACTTCTTCTCGCGTCTGGACTACTGCAACTAGCTGCTGGCTGGGCTGACCGCTTGTGCCATCAAACTCATGCAACTTATCCAGAATGCTGCAATCCACCTGGTTATCAACCTTCACAAGTTCTCTCATGTCACCCTGCTCTTCCGCACACTCAGCTGGCTTCCAGTCAAAGCTTGCATCCACTACAAGACCATGGATAGTTAACTACGGAACAGCAAGAGGAACTGCCCCTCCCTACCTTCAGGCTATGCTCAAACCCTACAACCCAACCCGAGCACTCCATTCTGCCACCTTAGGTCTCTCTTTTAGCTCTGACAGTACTGATAGGTATGATATTGAGGAAAAATGTACCTTCTATGCCTGTGATGTGGGGTCGTACCACTTAGCTAGCTTAAGATGAATGCACCGGTTGTGATTTTAGCATGTAAATCTTGGTGGGGCAATCCAAAAAAATGTGGGATGCATACCAGCAAAGCCACAACACAACACTAAACAATACATTAACTGCACTATATCGGTGACAAACCGTGCCCACAAACTGTAAGGGCCTACATAAAGCAATCCCAACAGCAGAGTCCCAACAGCAGTCCCAACACCTTACCACTGCTACAGTTAATTCAGCCTCATTTACTGCCTTTAAAAAAAACATAGCTGATATGATTGACTTGCTTAATCAAATGTCTTTTCTCCTGAAAGAGAGATGTATAAACTATGGCATAAAGGGACGAGAAGTGGATAAGAGGCAATCCGTAATTTCGATTAAGACATTAATGAGCGAGAGACGACGGACATAAGGGAAAGGGGGATACCTAGTCAGTTGTACAATTGAATGCATTCAACTGAAATCAGAATAAGAGAGGTGCTGGGGGCTGCCAAAATCGACATCCACGTCTTCGGCGCCCGGGAACAGTGGGTTAAGTGCCTTGCTCAGGGGCAAAATGACAGATGTTTACCTTCTCAGATCGGGGATTCAATCCAGCAACCTTTCGGTTACTGGCCCAGCGCTCTAACCACTAGGCTACCGGCCGCCACATAGTCAGTATAACTATTTGTTCAGCACTTTTGAAATGTACAGCGACAGAATTCAGAACACGGGGCGTTCTTACATATAAACAGACAATGACAGCTCTTACAATATTAAATGATTACATTTCTCTAAAACAGGTTATAGGCAAACAAGCCACGAACAATGTGTTTACAATACCGCATTGATGGAAATAGACTCATTTATTAGGGTGAAGCACATGGGCTACTAAACAGCTTACTACACAACATACACTTAGTATTACTTTCTCAGTTACAGTATACATATATCCCTTGCTTATTACATCATTTATGCAGCAGCATACAGTACATTTTTGGACTCACCTTGGCTTGTGATGTGCTCACTTAAACATGAAGGTGGTGCGGCGGTTTTGTCATCACTTTGTCAACAAAGTTTGAGATTCTCTGGATTTATGGTCGGAACTCGGAAAAAGACTCTCGATTGAATAGCAGGCTACTGTTACGGATTGCTTTGCACTGAGTCAGTTAGGCACTGATTCCTTCCAAAAGACTCATTGTTTAATTTGCAATTTCCAACTTGTTGCGTAATCTTTATGTCCAATGGCCAATGAGCACCGCTACATTTTATCTATCATTTCTCTTCATTATTTCTCTTCATATAACAAGGATTAAAAAGGATTTGCCAGTAGATTGTCGACTTGATTTATGATAACGACTGCTAGCTAAGACTTTGAAAGTAAGATGTTGACAGTCCAATCAAAGCTACTGTAGATATAACGTGATAACTTGCCATTCTATCTGTGGACAACGACCTTGAGCCTTCTTGGATGGACACTTCTAATATAACTCTATGGCAGAACCCAAGGGGCAAAAAAATTCAGTCTCTAACCTTAAAATTAGGGGTGACGTACTGTCCCATGAGTGACAGAAAACTGAGCCAATCATGACAGAAAACTGAGCCAATCAGGCACAACGCTCTGTATTTTCTGCTGGCTAGCCCCATCTCCACAGAAAGCACTGAGCTAGGCTGAAACACCTGCATTTTGTAGCTGCCTTACTCAAAAAAGCAAAAAAAAGAGACTGTGTTTGTATGCGGCTTTATTAACTCATACAAATGTATTTTTTACATTGTTTGCAAACTGATATGTAACACGGCTCTGCCCCACCTGCCCTGAATGACAGGTCACCACTGGAATGCACTAACTGTAAGTGGCTCTGGATAAGAGCGTCTGCTAAATGACTCAAATGGAAAGGTTAGTAATCTACCGTGATTAACAAAACAAAACTTATTTTGGGCTCAAAGAAACAGCCTGCAAACACCTTGGATTAACATCTCTACCTGAGTCACTATGAAGCATCCCTGAGCTGCCTAGGACAATCCTTTTTTTTTTTTTTTTACATGGAGAGAGGCAGGGAGAGAGAAACAGATTTGGAGTGATGTGGAGAAAGAGGCAGGGGAAGAGAAACAGATTTGGAGTGAGGTGGAGAAAGAGGCAGGGAGAGAGAAACAGATTTGGAGTGATGTGGAGAAAGAGGCAGGGGAAGAGAAACAGATTTGGAGTGAGGTGGAGAGAGAGGCAGGGGAAGAGAAACAGATTTGGAGTGAGGTGGAGAAAGAGACAGGGAGAGAGAAACAGATTTGGAGTGAGGTGGAGAAAGAGGCAGGGGAAGAGAAACAGATTTGGAGTGATGTGGAGAAAGAGGCAGGGGAAGAGAAACAGATTTGGAGTGAGGTGGAGAAAGAGGCAGGGGAAGAGAAACAGATTTGGACTGATGTGGAGAAAGAGGCAGGGGAAGAGAAACAGATTTGGAGTGAGGTGGAGAGAGAGGCAGGGGAAGAGAAACAGATTTGGAGTGAGGTGGAGAAAGAGGCAGGGGAAGAGAAACAGATTTGGAGTGAGGTGGAGAAAGAGGCAGGGAGAGAGAAACAGATTTGGAGTGAGGTGGAGAAAGAGACAGGGAGAGAGAAACAGATTTGGAGTGAGGTGGAGAAAGAGGCAGGGGAAGAGAAACAGATTTGGAGTGAGGTGGAGAAAGAGGCAGGGGAAGAGAAACAGATTTGGAGTGAGGTGGAGAAAGAGGCAGGGAGAGAGAAACAGATTTGGAGTGAGGTGGAGAAAGAGGCAGGGAGAGAGGAAGAGAGGTAGCGGTGGTTGACAAAACGTGAGTTCCAACTGTGATGTGATTGTGAATCACCTCCTGTGTCTCTATTAGTCCCATGTGGAGAGCTTGGCTGAACAGGAGTTTTAATAGCCATTATCATCTTCATTTTAAAAGTGGGTTATAAATAACACATCACAGAGAAGTAGCGCCCACACACCCTTCAACAGATCTGCTGTTAGACCGGCCTCTTAGTCACTAATGTAACTAACGCTCCCATTCACTCCTTTTTTATTTTCACTTCTCTCTCTCACTGTCTGTCTGTCTCTGTCTGCCTCTCTCTCTCTCTCTCTCTCTCTCTCTCTCTCTCTCTCTCTCTCTCTCTCTCTCTCTCTCTGTGTGTGTCTCTCTCCGTGTGTGTCTCTGTCTCATCTTGTTTCTTCCAATGACTCTCTGTTTCCATCTACAGTGCCATTTATTTCTGTCTTCCCATATTTTCTCTGTCTTCAGCAATCCATTTATCTTTCCCACCCTCAATCTTTCTATCCTTTCCTCCATCTTTCTCTTTCTTTATCTCTTCATATGCTATTTTGATAGAAATCCATGCTGGTGCCAATCTCAGTGTCAAAATCTGTCTGTCTCTGTCAGTCTGTCTTTTTTCTGTGTGTCTACCTGTCATTTCAGTCCGCCCACTCCAGGCCGTTGGCATGGTGATGAACAGGAACAGGAAGTAAGTGGTTAGGGCAGTCAGACTCAGGCTGCAGTCCAAACACAATATTTTTTATACCCTTAGCCCTCACGCTAGCCACTTTCCGTCGGGGGAATCCCAGTCGAAACTGGATGCAGTTTGACTGCCATCATAAGAGGTGGTCCAATTCACAAATGTTGCCACCTCAGCCCTTGATTTATTTAGAGGGAACAAGTGAACAATTAAATTCAAATTGTAGTCAGGTTTCAAACTCCGGTGGCTGCGAAGTGTCAAATTCAATCAACAAGGCCGCATTTTTGGCATTTGAGACAAAATTACGACACGAGCTTTCTAGTTAGCTAAACAATATGTATAGATGACATTGATTTTACCATTGGAAAATAGGAATGACGTTCAGACTTATAGTGAGGAGCCTAAAAAACGTAGCTAGCTGGCTTCATAAACATATTTTTTTGTAATTCTGAAATGTATTGGAATAAATGACCAAACTACAGAACTAGCTAGCCAGATATAGGTAATCTGACACGAGAGTTTGTTTCCTTGCTAGGTACATCAATAGCTTTAGGTTGGTTGTTTTTAGGCAAAATTAGGCTAACTATCCCTCGCTTTGACAAGGGACATTTAAGGTACACTCAGGTGTGACAATGTAAAACGTAATTCAAGGGCTGATGGTTTAGGGCTGAGGGCTGTCTACTTCGCATTTGGAGCGCAGCCTCAGGAAAATAATATGTTTTGCTGCAATATTTTGACTCACCACACTGTGTAGTTGCTATGCCAACAGTAAAGAAACAAACATCAAATCAGAATTCTTAATGTGTGCACACCAGGGATTTGATACTTACCTATGTTTTTCTGATGAATATCTGCACTCAAGTTACAACACAGTAACATCCTTAGCCCTCCTTCCACCCCCACATATCCTCACATGTACTCACATGAATAAGGCTGCCTTACACAGTACAATTCCCTGTGTAAGGCGAGAGCTGAGGAAAGGCAGCCTCAGTTATATGAAGTCCCATTAATGAATAGTGGGGCCACTCTGGATGCTGGAGCAGAGGAGATTGATAACGACTGGGGGCTGATGGAGCCTTTTAAATATTTCAGTGTCTGTAATGTAATGTTTTCTCACTTTCTCTGTAGAGCTGGGCCTGAGAACAGACACCCTCTCACCTATCTCATACTTTTACCCTTTCTCTCTCTCTCTCTCTCTCTCTCTCTCTCTCTCTCTCTCTCTCTCTCTCTCTCTCTCTCTCTCTCTCACTCTCTCACTCTCTCTCTCTTTTATTTTGTATTTTTTTAATCCTCTCAAATGCCAGTTTTTTCTTACAGGCTGGTATGCATGAGCATGGTGGTACATGATTTAATTCTCTCTCTCTTTCTCTCTCTTTCTCACTCTCATTCCCCTCCTGCTCTGACACTTCGTGTTTTGTTTCGTTTATGAAAGCAACGATTTAGATCAGTAGAGAAAAGGCTGTGAAAGCAAAGTTTGGTTTAACCAAAGCCTTGATACTTTCTAGTCCACTCCAGTCCACCAAGCGATGGATGGAGGGTACTTCTCAAATGGATGACTTATGCTCCAAAAGCAGCATTTCACCCATCCAATATTTACTTCCAAAATTCCTTAGATACGTAGATGGCGAGACGCTGTTCCTCCTACAGAAGGGAAACAACTTGGGGAAAAACAGGTAAACTTTGAACAACATATTTGCAATGTAAAGTAAAAGGGGCATGGTCTGACATGTAAAAGTTAGGCGTTGAATTCCTGTGTCTATCCCTATTGGAAAACGGCATCCAATTTCCTATACAGTGCACTGACCAGAGCCCAATTAGTATACAAAACATTAAGAACACCTGCTCTTTCCATGACATACACTGACCAGGTGAATCCAGGTGAAAGCTTTGATCCCTTATTGATGTCACTTGTTAAATCCACTTCAATCAGTGGAGATTTTTAAGCCTTGTGACAATTGAGACATGAATTGTGTGTGTATGCCATTCAGAGGGTGAATGGGCAAGCCAACAGATGTAAGTGCCTTTGAAATGTGTACGGTAGTAGGAGCCAGGTGTACCAATTTGTGTCAAAAACTGCAATGCTGCTGGGTTTTTCATGTTCAACAGTTTCCTGTGCGTATCAAAAACGATCCACTACCCAAAGGACATCCAGCTAACTTGACACAACTTTGGGAAGCATTGGAGTCAACATGGGCCAGCATCATTGTGAGTCAACATGGGCCAGCATCATTGTGAGTCAACATGGGCCAGCATCATTGTGAAACGCTAGAGCATGCCTCAATGATTTGAGGCTGTTCTGAGGGGGGGGGGGGGGTGCAACTCAATATTAGGAAGGTGTACATGGAATAGGATGCAATTTCAGACTCAACTCCTCTGTGGGCCTCTGGGTTCCCTGTATGGGATTGACACAGAGGTGAAAGCTAAGAACAGGAAGCGTCCTGAAATCAATATCGCCATTGTGTCAAGCGCTCGCCTCTCTTTCTCTCTTCCGCCTGAATCCAGACATGTTAAACTGCTATCCTACGGCTAAACGCCGCATCCTACGGCTAAACGCTGACAGACAGAAAGAGGCCTCTCTCGGATAACTTGTTGGTTACAGTGACATGAAAAAGAAGCATTGGTTTATTCATAGGGATCTCTTTTTGACAGGGATTATTGATGCCAGGGTACATGTCCAAGCCTGTATTGTGTGAAGAAACGTTTAATTTCACTATAGATCGGGTCAGGGGGATATTGAAATACAGTTACATGTGAGTGCATATTCTCCAGATGACGCTATCAAACCACATCCGGTAAAAGGAAATATGTGGGCTGATCCATCTGTTGCTCTAAGCAAAGATTTGATTGACTTATTTTTTATGTGCTGGATGGATAATACTTGATTGAATTTAACTTTTATAACTGATGTTTTTCTGTTCAACTACTAAAATGCCACCTGCTATTATCAAACTATTTTTCAGTTAAGTTAGTGGAGTCCAAAATCTTGCTACAGTCAGTGTTTCCGAAGAGAACCTCTCAAACTAAGGGACGAACAAACTCACTGCTGTAGGCTCAAGGATTGCTGCACAAAACAATCTCCCTGGGTATTGCTGTTCTGGTCACCATGAAACCCGACCTAGGCCATATTATTTCCCAATACTTTTTACGCCCTCTTTACGCCCTCTTTACGCCCTCTCCCCAACTTCCCCTCCTTTGGCCCTGGAGACTGAAAGTAATGCCTGTGTAAACACCCTCACTCCTTCATCTACCCTTACCTCCCTCTTACCTCTCACCATACCTTTCATCCCTCTTTGTGCTGATTTTGACCAGTGACACACTCTGTCCCCCCCCCCCCTCCCATGTCCTCTCTCACCCTGGAATGCAGACGGCCCCTGCTAAATTGACCACCACCTGCACAGTCATGACCCCTGCCCACCACCCTTTCCATCCCCACCCTCTCACAATACATCGGTGTTAAATTGCCTTGAGCCTTTGTTCAACCCACCCCAAATGGACTCTGAGGAGTTAGCTGGATATGGTGGCGATGGATAGAGTTGAGTTTCCATTGTTTTCCCGGCGGGAGAGGTGAAGAAGCAAAGGGCCTAGCAACGTTAACTACATTAGCTTGCTGTTGCTGCTTTATGGTAGGCCGTCATTGTAAAATAAGAAGATGTTCTTAACTGACTTGCCTAGTTAAATAAAGGTTAAATAAAAAATAGAATGGTGGGCTTGCCTCAGTGGAGCTAGCATTAGCCTAGCACTAGCCATGTTAGCCTGCTGTTGCTTTATGGTGGGCTGGCCTTAGAGGAGCTAGCATTAGCCTAGCATTTGCCACATTAGCCTGCTGTTGCTTTATTGTGGGCTGGCCTCCTCAGCTTTCACATTCAAACCTGCTTCCTCCAAGAAAGGAAAACAATGAGAGAGAACCAACCAGACCTCAAGCTGAGCCTGAAAATTTAATTGCTTGCAAGACATAGTACAAATGTAATTTCTACCTCCCTCTTATTTATTTATTTTGCTCTCCACTTTTTGGTTGTGCTCGTTTGAGGTCACTGCAGGGTCTGTGGGGCTCTATCTTGCTGTGGGGGGCTGTTCTCTCACTCCTGCCATGCATTAATGTGACCTTCACTGCACCGCTGTGACAATGGCCTTTAGGAAAAATATATATATTTGAAACCAATTCCAAAGTTATCCTTTTTATAATGCCCCTGTTGTGATGTCTTGGATCTGCTACATCTATCACCAAGAGCTTGTACATTTTCTTTAAATTACCTTTTTATAAGTTATATTTGGGTTTTTAATGTCTTTTTCATATGCATTTGATCAAATCTATCCATAGTGTTTTACACATTTAACACAGATAGGGAGGGAGGGATAGAGAGACAGAAAGGGAGGGAGGGAAAGAGAGACAGAGAGAGAGAGAAGGAGAGAAGGATAGAGAGAGAGAGAAAGATATGCAGGGAGGGAGGGATAGAGAGACAGTGAGAGAGAGGGGTAGGGAGGAAGGGATAGAGAGAGAGAGCGAGGGGGAGGGAGAGGGAGAGGGAGGGAGAGACAGAGAGAGAGGGGGAGGGAGGGATAGAGAGAGAGGGAGAGAGAGATAGATAGATAGATAGAGAGAGAGAGAGAGAGAGAGAGAGAGAGAGAGAGGGGGAGGAAGGGATAGAGAGAGAGAGAGGGAGGGAGGAAGGGAGAAGGAGGGAGGGAGGGATAGAGAGACAGAAAGAGGGAGGGATAGAGAGACAGAGAGAGAGGGAGGGAGGGATAGACAGAGAGAGAGGGAGGGAGGGATAGACAGAGAGAGAGGGAGGGAGGGATAGAGAGACAGAGAGAGAGGGAGGGAGGGAGGGATGGAAAGAGAGGTAGGGAGGGATAGAGAGACAGCGAGAGAGGGAGGGAGGGAGGGATAGAGAGACAGAGAGAGGGAGGGAAAGAGAGACAGAGAGAGAGGGAGGGAGGGATAGAAAGAGAGATAGGGAGGGATAGAGAGACAGAGAGAGAGGGAGGGAGGGATGGATAGAGAGACAGAGAGAGAGGGAGGGAGGGATAGAGAGACAGAGAGAAAGGGAAGAAGGGAGGGAGGGATAGAGAGACAGGGAGTGAGGGATAGAGAGAGTGAGGGATAGAGAGAGAGGGAGGGAGGGATAGAGGTATAGAGAGGGAGGGAGTGAGGGATAGAGAGTGTGAGGAATAGAGAGAGAGGGGGGAGGGATAGAGGTATAGAAAACACCTGTTTTAGGGATCCAACGATGCCCTTTTCCCCCTAAAAAATTATATTGGCTTATACTTTCCTTGTTTCACTCCTCTCGCCTTCAGCTCCATAACCCCCCCCCCCCCCCCCCCCCTCCCCTCACGGCGGGTAACACTGAACTGTGAGAGACAGCTGCATTTTAACTGCCCCTGGAGGTTGGATTGTGCAAATGGAGAAAGGGATGACGAAAGGAAGTGGGAGAAGATCAATTCCTTCCAAAATAGCAAGGGACAGTTTGTGAGAGAGGTCAGCAGGTCAATGTTGTTGAACCCGTGGCCGGATGACAAGTTACCCCCCCCTCCCCCCCACAACCATCCAGTCCCGGACACAGCCATGTCACAAGGCACAAGAACATACTGATATGTTTGTGTAGATGGCTGACTTTAAACAGAACATACAGTATCTGCTTGAGTAAAAACATTCAATGACTAATACTAGCGGCCATCTAGAGTAAGTCAGTTCGGAATGAGAACTTGGGTTCTATGAACATGGGCATGTTGGGTAACAGGAATGGAGCAACCTGGGTTCATTTTGTCATCAGAGGGGGGGTTGGTGGTTGGTTCACTCTCACTAACCCAGGTCTGGCTAGCCTCCAGCCGCAGGCTATCGATCTGCACAAAGGGTTTATGGGGCCCAGGAACAGGTCGGACCCATGGAGAATGGAGAGAATGGATGAAAGGAGGAAGAGAGGAGTGGGGGGTAGTAACGGACGAGTGCCCCCACCTCTTTTTAGGGGGCAGATTTCACGCTGTCTGAGAAGGGAAGGGAAGGAGGGAGGGAGCACATTGAGTAAATCTGAGGGGTATAGGAGGGGGTGTTGGTGGTGAGCGGTGAGGCGATGGTGATGGTGAGGTGATGGTGGTGGTGGGATTAGTGGTAGACAAAGGTGGCAGTAATCCCTTTTTTCCATCCCCCCTTCTCTCACTTTCCCACCACCAAAATCCTATTCCCTAGGAGGGCTGTTGCTTTCTCCTACCTATTTGTCTTGTTTGTCATATGTAACTGTGTATGTTAGGTGGATGTAGATAATAGATAGAGGGCTAGAGAGCAGGACAAGGATAGGGAAGTTATGGGGTGATGTGCGTTTAAGCCCCGGAAAGTGGGTGTATGGAGGGCTAAGTGGATAACATTATAATCGGTATTAAATGTTTTGTAGTGGCCCTCTAGGACTGTCGTGTTGGGTGCTCATGGGGAAAGTATGGGGTTACCCTTAGTTCCGATCTGATAGGCCACTAGACCTGGGTTACGGCCAATACAGTATATAAGGATGGTGGAGTGTTTGTGTGTGTGTGTGTGTGTGTGTGTGTGCGTGAGCGAGCATACTCGTCTGCTTCTGCGTGTGTGGGAAAAGGTGTGGAAAGCTGAGTGGCTGTGGAGGGGTCATAAAAGGGAGTAGGGGTCAAGGGTCAGGGGTAAGGGGCATCCTGCAGGATGTAAAGGGTGTTTCTGCTCTCGTCCCCATTCACCCTGCTGCTGGTGGAACAGAGTGGTCACCACCCGGTCACAGAGGTCACCTTTAATGTGACAGACAGAGAGAGAGAGATAGAGTTGGGAAAGTTGCGGAGTGTGTGAAAGAAAGAGAGAGAGGAGGGAGATGGAAAGATAAATGTGGTCAACCCTCTGTTGTTGTTGAAAGCCTTGAAACAAACACAATTGTAAAGAGTACGGTAGCCAGTCGAGAGCAGTTTATGACACGGAGGAAATGGACACCTTTGAAACTTTTATCTAAACTTTCCTCAACACATGCAGACGCACCAATGCATGCACACCACGCCACACACAGGTCCAAAAGTCCTGCCCCTTACGCCCTAGCCCCAACCCTTCCGTGCCTTCCCCCCACCCCTGATCCAATCCTCTCAACCCCAGGCTTCAAATCAAATGTTATTGGTCACATACAGTACACGTGTATAGCAGATGTTATTGCGGGTGTAGGAAAATGCTTGTGTTTCTAGCTCCAACAGTGCAGTAATACCTAACAAGTAATATCTAACAATTTCACAACATATATCCAATACACACAAATCTAAGTAAAGGACTGGAATTAAGAATATATAAATATTTGGACGAGCAATGTCAGAGCGGCATAGACTAAGATACAGTAGAATAGAATAGAATACAGTATATACATATGAGATGAGTAATGCAAAATGTGTAAACATTATTAAAGTGACTAGTGTTCCATTTATTAAAGTGACCAGTGATTTCAAGTCTATGTATATAGGCAGCAGCCTCTAATGTTCTAGAGATGGCTATTTAACAGTCTGATGGCCTTGAGATAGAAGCTGTTTTTCAGTCTCTCGGTCCCAGCTTTGATGCACCTGTACTGACCTCGTCTTCTGGATGATAGCGGAGTGATCAGGCAGTGGCTCAGGTGGTTGCTGTCCTTGATGATCTTTTTGGCCCTCCTGTGATATCGGATGCCGTAGCTGTCCTGGAGGGAAAGTAGTTTGCCACCGGAGATGTGTTGGTCAGACCGCACCTCCTTCTGGAGAGCCTTGCGGTTACAGGCGGTGCAGTTAAAGTACCAGGTGGTGATACAGCCCGACAGGATGCTCTCAATTGTGCATCTGTAAACGTTTGTGAGGGTTTTAGGTGCCAAGGTTATTTTCCTGGCACCACACTCCGAGAGCCCTCACCTCCTCCCTGTAGGCTGTCTCGTCATTGTTGGTAATCAAGCCTACTACTGTTGTGTTGTCTGCAAACCTGATGATTGAGTTGGAGGCGTGCGTGGCCACGCAGTCATGGGTGAACAGGGATTACAGGAGGGGGCTGAGCACGCACCCTTGTGGGGCACCAGTGGTTGAGGATCAGCGATGTGGAGGTGTTGTTTCCTACCTTCACCACCTGGGGGTGGCCCGTCAGGAAGTCCAGGACCCAGTTGCACAGGGCGGGGTTCAGACCCAGGGCCTCGAGCTTAATGATGAGCTTGGAGGGTACTATGGTGTTGAATGCTGAGCTTTAGTCAATGAACAGCATTCTTACATAGGTATTCCTCTTGACCAGATTGGATAGGACAGTGTGCAGCACAATGACGATTGCATTGTCTCTGGACCTATTGGGGCGGTAAGCAAATTGAAGTGGGTCTAGGGTGACAGGTAAGGTAGAGGTGATAATATCCTTGACTAGTCTCTCAAAGCACTTCATAATGACAGAAGTGAGTGCTATGGGGCGATAGTCATTTAGTTCTGTTCCCTTTGCTTTCTTGGGTACAGGAACATTGGTGGCCATCTTGAAGCATGTGGGGACAGCAGACTGAGATAGGGAGAGATGGAATATGTCCATAAACACACCAGCCACCACCGCTTCCAAGTACATTACTCGCTAATGTTCAGTCTCTGGATAATAAAGTTGACGAGCACAATTATAAAGATCAAATGAGGATGCTAAGGTGGCTAGGTGAGGCCGAGAAAATAATTCTAAGAGAACAACTTGTTAGAAAGAGGACACACAATCACACCTCCAGTCATTGGGGTCAGAAGTCAGCTAATGTATAGTATGTCAATGTGCTAGTATGTTTGTGTGACTTGTGCTTTCTCTGCTTAAACAGGTTTTGTGTGAGTACAGACATATCTATGAGTGATAGAGGGGGAAAGGTGGAGGAGGGGGAAGAGGGGAAGAGAAGATGAAGAAGTGGTGAAGAGGAGGTTGACGGGGGTTATGAGAAGGAATGTTCAGAGTGTAGGTGGACCGACAGGTTGTTGATGCTCTGCTGAAAGGTATGCCAGCTGCCAAGACTCCTATCTCACCATCTGGAGTTCACTCCTAGGGCAGAGGTTAGAGGTATTGAAGAGTGGAGTAGAGAGTACACCCTCCCCCCCCCCCTCTCCCTGGCTCTCACCCTGACTGACACACAGGCACGCATGTGGAGACACTCCATTCTGACGTGTAGTAGAGAGTACACCCTCCATATGACAGAGACATACACACAGTTTGTTTGTTCAGGGCAGCAGCCAACCAACAATTCCTCTTGTAAGAGCCTCGTCACACTTCGGCTACACAGATTACTCAAATGGAAACGTGCGTACTTGTTACATCTCCACCGCTACAGTGCCTTGCGAAAGTATTCGGCCCCCTTGAACTTTGCGACCTTTTGCCACATTTCAGGCTTCAAACATAAAGATATAAAACTGTATTTTTTTGTGAAGAATCAACAACAAGTGGGACACAATCATGAAGTGGAACGACATTTATTGGATATTTCAAACTTTTTTAACAAATCAAAAACTGAAAAATTGGGCGTGCAAAATTATTCAGCCCCCTTAAGTTAATACTTTGTAGCGCCACCTTTTGCTGCGATTACAGCTGTAAGTCGCTTGGGGTATGTCTCTATCAGTTTTGCACATCGAGAGACTGACATTTTTTCCCATTCCACCTTGCAAAACAGCTCGAGCTCAGTGAGGTTGGATGGAGAGCATTTGTGAACAGCAGTTTTCAGTTCTTTCCACAGATTCTCTATTGGATTCAGGTCTGGACTTTGACTTGGCCATTCTAACACCTGGATATGTTTATTTTTGAACCATTCCATTGTAGATTTTGCTTTATGTTTTGGATCATTGTCTTGTTGGAAGACAAATCTCCGTCCCAGTCTCAGGTCTTTTGCAGACTCCATCAGGTTTTCTTCCAGAATGGTCCTGTATTTGGCTCCATCCATCTTCCCATCAATTTTAACCATCTTCCCTGTCCCTGCTGAAGAAAAGCAGGCCCAAACCATGATGCTGCCACCACCATGTTTGACAGTGGGGATGGTGTGTTCACGGTGATGAGCTGTGTTGCTTTTACGCCAAACATAACGTTTTGCATTGTTGCCAAAAAGTTCAATTTTGGTTTCATCTGACCAGAGCACCTTCTTCCACATGTTTGGTGTGTCTCCCAGGTGGCTTGTGGCAAACTTTAAACGACACTTTTTATGGATATCTTTAAGAAATGGCTTTCTTCTTGCCACTCTTCCATAAAGGCCAGATTTGTGCAATATACGACTGATTGTTGTCCTATGGACAGAGTCTCCCACCTCAGCTGTAGATCTCTGCAGTTCATCCAGAGTTATCATGGGCCTCTTGGCTGCATCTCTGATCAGTCTTCTCCTTGTATGAGCTGAAAGTTTAGAGGGACGGCCAGGTCTTGGTAGATTTGCAGTGGTCTGATACTCCTTCCATTTCAATATTATCGCTTGCACAGTGCTCCTTGGGATGTTTAAAGCTTGGGAAATCTTTTTGTATCCAAATCCGGCTTTAAACTTCTTCACAACAGTATCTCGGACCTGCCTGGTGTGTTTCTTTGTTCTTCATGATGCTCTCTGCGCTTTTAACGGACCTCTGAGACTATCACAGTGCAGGTGCATTTATACGGAGACTTGATTACACACAGGTGGATTGTATTTATCATCATTAGTCATTTAGGTCAACATTGGATCATTCAGAGATCCTCACTGAACTTCTGGAGAGAGTTTGCTGCACTGAAAGTAAAGGGGCTGAATAATTTTGCACGCCCAATTTTTCAGTTTTTGATTTGTTAAAAAAGTTTGAAATATCCAATAAATGTTGTTCCACTTCATGATTGTGTCCCACTTGTTGTTGATTCAACCTGTTAAGGATATGGCAGACATACGCCCCCTTTGGAGAGATTGGGTACCCCTAGTAAACTGGAAAAAAAATCTGTCAAAAATTGCTAATATATGCAAATATAAAAAAAATTATTATTGGATAGAAAACACTCTAAAGATTCTAAAACCGTTGGAATTATGTCTGTAAGTATAGCAGAACTCACAGGGCAGGCATTCTTCCAAACTAGTTTTTGTGGCCATGAAAGTTGGAGCAACTTTGACGTCATGGCCCCCACCCTTCCCAACCAGCTATGATTCTGGGGACACTTTCTATCTCTTCCGCTAGATGTCGTCTTTCATTAGAGCTTCAAATCGTTCAAATCCCGCGAGAATTGACCCTATGGGAGTGAAATTAGTGCGTGCCACGAGAGAATAGGCTGTGCGTATGGGCGCGAATTGGTCCCAGCCATTCCTTTGTTTCCAGCACTCAAGAGAAGGGCAGACGATGGCCGATTGAATTGAAGTTTGTTTTGCATGTCTAAAACATCATAAAGCTTGCTTCTGCACTTAGTTTGACCTGTTTAGTCGACATATAATGTGTAATTTTGAAGTTTTGATGCGCAACTTATCCGGACCAGAGGACGTTTTGGGTGCATTTCAGCTGATGTTATTAGCAGTAGCTAATACAAAGACGCAAGACTTGAAACCAAAGAATGTATTGGGTAAGTATGAAACCTTCCAGAACATTCTGAACGAAGACCATCGAAGGTAAGGGAATATTTATGCTTAAATCTGTGTTTCTGTTGACTCCAACATTACGTGGAAATGTAGCTTGGAACTGAGCGCTGTCTCAGCATATGGAATAGTGTGCGATTTCTGTAACGTTAAAAATAAATCTAACACAGCGGTTGCATAAAGAAGCAGTGTATCTTTCTAACTATATGTAGAACATGTATATTTAGTCAAAGTTTATGATGTCTATTTACGTTATCTTGCCGCGCTACATAGATTTCCTGCGGGCATTTTTGAGTAATTTCTGAAGGTGAACTCACTGTAAATGGACATTTATGGATATAAATGGCATATTATTGAAAAAAAATATATGTACTGTGTAATATGTCATATTACTGTCATCTGATGAAGATTTTCAAAAGGTTAGTGAGCGATTTATTTTTTAATCCTGCGTTTGTTGATTGCATGTTTTGGCTATTGAAATGAGCTGTGTCTGGTGGTGGTTTTACATATATATGTGCTATGTTTTCGCCGTAAAACATTTTAGAAATCTGACTTGCTGGCTAGATGAACAAGATGTTTATCTTTCATTTGAGCTATTGGACTTGTTAATGTGTGGAGGTTAAATATTTTTAAGAATATTTTTGCGTTCCATGTGCCACCGTTTCAGCTGAACGTGGGAGGGTTGATTCCCAATTGGGAACCAGTATCGTAGACAGGTTAAAAAAAAATACAGTTTTATATCTTTATGTTTGAAGCCTGAAATGTGGCAAAAGGTCGCAAAGTTCAAGGGGGCCGAATACTTTCGCAAGGCACTGTACCTCCTGAGGTTGAGCACGAGACTCGCCCGACAGTTACCCCCCTTGAAGCAGGGCAGTGTAAACAGAATTGTCTCGTTGAGCCAACACTCTTACAGTATATATGGTAATAGTAGAGCAATGTTTTTGAAATAGCTGAAATGTATAGACATTTTCGTAATATTTGAGGCTTGTTTTATAGAGTTTTTACCTGAAATTGCAGCAACAGCCTGTTACATTCTGAAATTGACTCAATTGCTGCCAGCTGCCCCGAACCAAATAAAACTATGGAAGTCCATCCCCACCACCAAAAACGTCAAATGTAGATCATTCAAATGTGTTATGTTTTCTAATATTGTGTGGAGATTTCAGAGGTAGCAGAAGTCCCAGAGTGATGGGGGAGAAATTGTTTTTCTGATCTGGTAGTAAGCTAAACGAACCAACTCCGGACCCTAGTTGTAGCACATGACAAATTAATTAATCAGCTGTAAAAAATAAAATAAAATGACATATGGGCTATGATATAGGCTATGATATAGGCTATGATATGGGCTATGATGTGGGCTATGATGTGAGCTATGATGTGGGCTATGATATAGGCTATGATATGGGCTATGATGTGGGCTATGATGTGAGCTATGATGTGAGCTATGATGTGGGCTATGATGTGGGCTATGATGTGGGCTATGATATGAGCTATGATGTGGGATATGATGTGGGCTATGATATATGCTATAATATGGGCTATGATGTGGGCTATGATGTGGGCTATGATATGGGATATGATGTGGGATATGATATGAGCTATGATATAGGCTATGATATGGGCTATGATGTGGGCTATGATGTGAGCTATGATGTGGGCTATGATGTGGGCTATGATGTGGGCTATGATATGAGCTATGATATAGGCTATGATATGGGCTATGATATGGGCTATGATGTGGGCTATGATGTGAGCTATGATGTGGGCTATGATGTGGGCTATGATATGAGCTATGATATAGGCTATGATATGGGCTATGATATGGGCTATGATGTGGGATATGATGTGAGCTATGATGTGGGCTATGATGTCGGATATGATTTGAGCTATGATATAGGCTATGATGTTGGCTATGATGTGGGCTATAATGTGGGCTATGATGTGGGCTATGATGTGGGCTATGATGTGGGCTATAATGTGGGCTATGATATAGGCTATAATGTAGACTATGATGTGGGCTATAATGTGGGCTGTGATAAAGGCTACAATGTGGGCTATGATGTGGGCTATGAGGTGGGCTATGATGTGGGCTATTATATGGGCTATGATGTGGGCTATGATATGGGCTATGATGTGGGCTATGATGTGGGCTATAATGTGGGCTATGATATAGGCTATAATGTAGACTATGATGTGGGCTATAATGTGGGCTGTGATATAGGCTACAATGTGGGCTATGATGTGGGCTATGAGGTGGGCTATGATGTGGGCTATGATATATGCTATAATGTGGGCTATGATGTGGGCTATGATGTGGGCTACGATGTGGGCTATTATGTGGGCTATGATGTGGGCTATGATATAGGCTATAATGTGGGCTACGATGTGGGCTATGATGTGGGCTACGATGTGGGCTACGATGTGGGCTATTATGTGGGCTATGATGTGGGCTATGATATAGGCTATAATGTGGGCTACGATGTGGGCTATGATGTGGGCTATGATGTGGGCTACGATGTGGGATATGATGTGGGCTATGATATAGGCTATAATGTGGGCTATGATGTAAAATATCAAAACATATAAAACAGCTCATTGCAGTCAATTCACTTCTATCCACGTTTTCAGTTGCAATTTTCTTTTACCACATGTAATGATTTGCATGATGTTGATAAAAATGAAGCCTGGTTTGCTGTAATGTTCTAAGATAGGCCTACTGTACTTGATATATTGGTATGAGAGGGTTAATCGTACATGTTTGATAGGATAACGTTACTTGATGAAGACATGCTTTGGGCAACGCTGTGCTTTTGTCTTGAAGCTAAAATGTGTAGCCTACAGACGAGAAAATAATTATTTTAACTGTCCACACATGCTTGTGAATTGTTGCATTATTCAAGAGTGTAATATGGTTTGGTTGCATTATTCAATAGCCTAGTGTAATATGGTTTAGAATAAATGTTTTTGTCATTGTTGAATAGCTTGTGCTTACTGGCTAGTGGTTACTGTGATATTTATGGTCACTTTGAGCTTGCGGGTCAAGAATGTCACGTTGCCAGCCACAACGAAAGGTAGAAATTTATTTCGCTACTCTGTTCCTCAGACTCTCCTTCATATATCGTAGTGGGAATAGGGCCTAAGGGTCAGTTGAGGGACAAGGCTCTGCTCTGTATGACAGCTTTACAGTAATAGATTACCACTTCAGAAAGTCAGGGTTCTGCTGGTCTGTATGACACCCTTACAGTAATAGATTACCACTTTAGGAAGTCAGGGTTCTGCTGGTCTGTATGACACCCTTACAGTAATAGATTACCACTTCAGGAAGTCAGGGTTCTGCTGGTCTGTATGACACCCTTACAGTAATAGATTACCACTTCAGGAAGTCAGGGTTCTGCTGGTCTGTATGACACCCTTACAGTAATAGATTACCACTTCAGGAAGTCAGGGTTCTGCTGGTATGTATGACAGCCTTACAGTAATAGATTACCACTTCAGGAAGTCAGGGTTCTGCTGGTCTGTATGACACCCTTACAGTAATAGATTACCACTTCAGGAAGTCAGGGTTCTGCTGGTCTGTATGACACCCTTACAGTAAAAGATTACCACTTCAGGAAGTCAGGGTTCTGCTGGTCTGTATGACACCCTTACAGTAATAGATTACCACTTTAGGAAGTCAGGGTTCTGCTGGTCTGTATGACACCTTTACAGTAATAGATTATCACTTTAGGAAGTCAGGGTTCTGCTGGTCTGTATGACACCCTTACAGTAATAGATTACCACTTCAGGAAGTCAGGGTTCTGCTGGTCTGTATGACACCCTTACAGTAATAGATTACCACTTTAGGAAGTCAGGGTTCTGCTGGTCTGTATGACACCTTTACAGTAATAGATTACCACTTTAGGAAGTCAGGGTTCTGCTGATCTGTATGACACCCTTACAGTAATAGATTACCACTTCAGGAAGTCAGGGTTCTGCTGGTCTGTATGACACCCTTACAGTAATAGATTACCACTTTAGGAAGTCAGGGTTCTGCTGGTCTGTATGACACCCTTACAGTAATAGATTACCACTTCAGGAAGTCAGGGTTCTGCTGGTCTGTATGACACCCTTACAGTAATAGATTACCACTTTAGGAAGTCAGGGTTCTGCTGGTCTGTATGACACCCTTACAGTAATAGATTACCACTTCAGGAAGTCAGGGTTCTGCTGGTCTGTATGACACCCTTACAGTAATAGATTACCACTTCAGGAAGTCAGGGTTCTGCTGGTCTGTATGACACCCTTACAGTAATAGATTACCACTTCAGGAAGTCAAGGTTCTGCTGGTCTGTATGACACCCTTACAGTAATAGATTACCACTTCAGGAAGTCAGGGTTCTGCTGGTCTGTATGACACCCTTACAGTAATAGATTACCACTTCAGGAAGTCAGGGTTCTGCTGGTCTGTATGCTGACGGGGAATTTAGGTTTGTTAGGAGTTTATATTAAAAGTTCTAAAAGCTTTATTGTCTATTGATTTGGCATCCGACAGAAAATTGTCTTTTGCATGAAGCTCACATTTTTAAATTATACATTTTTGTTTGTTTATTTATAAGGCAACAAGAACAATAAGTAAAAAAACAAAAATCAAGGCAATAATTTCCCAAAAACGTCTTGTCAAATCAAGTTGAATGTGAATTAATGGCTATTCAGTTGATGTGTGCGTGAAATCCTTCCTAATCCACCTTACTCATTTCTATACGTTTGTGTGACAAAGTAATTTCAAAGAGAGTACATCAAATCAAAGTTGATTTGTCACGTGCACAGGATACAACCGGCGTTAACAGTACAGTGAATTGCTTACTTGCAAGCTCTTCCTCAACAATTATTCAATATCAAAGGTAAAGAAGTAGAAAATCCAGAATAGAATCTAAAAAAAGAGCACGAAATCAATGACATTTTTCATCCCTTCCACAGACACCACCTGGTGTAAATGTCCTGGAATGCTGTACTTGCCATACCAGGCGGCGATACAGCCAGTCACGATCAGAGGAGGCTTTTGGGATGAATAGGAATGTAATAAATTTAACCGTATCAAATACATCAAACATATGGAAACCACATTTTCGGCTCAGTTCCATTCATTCCATTCCAGTCATTACAATGAGCCTATCCTCCTATAGCTCCTCCCACCAGCCTCCTCTGGTCAAGATGCAGCTCAGAAGTGCTGTCAGAGCGCACATAGACCTTCCTCTTTTCCTTCTTCCTTCCTTCCTTCCCTCCCTTCTTTCCTTCCCTCCTTTCCCTTCCCTGTCCCTGCTCTGTCTCTCCCTCCATACTTCCATCCATCCCTCCCTCCATCATGTCTTAAAGGGGCCACCTGACCTCATCACGACCTGAAGTCTGGAGCCTCAATAAACCACAGGAGGAATAAAACAAATTTGATTTTTTATAGACATTCAGAGAGGGAGAGTGATAGGGAGGGAGAGAGCAAGGGAAGGAGAGAGGAAGGGAGGGAGAGAGGAAGGGAGGGAGGGAGAGAGGAAGGGCAGGAGAGAGGAAGGGAGGGAGAGTATAAGGGAGTGAGAGAGGGAGGGAGGGAGAGGGAGAGAGAGGAGAAGGGAGTGAGAGAGAGGGAGTCAGTTAGAGAGGAAGGGAGTGAGAGAGGAAGAGAGAGAGAGAGAGAGAGAGAGAGAGAGAGAGAGGGAGGGAGGGAGGGAGGGAGGGAGGGAGGGAGGGAGGGAGGGAGGGAGAGGGAGAGAGGATGGAAGGAGGGAGAGAGGAGTAGTAAAGAAGTGGTACAGCCGGGGCAACAACTAGCTGTTTCTCTTTACAGCCCCTTGTATAAAAACCAAAGAGGAAGGAGAGGTAGGGCTAGTTGGTTTGGCTAGTTGGTTTGGCTAGTTGGTTTGGCTAGTGTGTGTGGTGTATTTGTTTGTGTGTGTGTTTGGCAGTGCTGTCTCGCAGGCCTGCCGAGAGGTCAATAAAAGCCAGCAGCCAATCCAGGTGAGGGAGGCTGTGTTGGTGTGCCTCCCCATTCCCTTTCCCCTCCCATAACAGACACACACACACACACACACACACACACTTTCTGTCCCCAGATATGATGTTCGTGGCGTGGAGTGGGGGTAATGAAGTGGTGGGGCCTGGCTGCGCCAGATGTGTGTGTGTGAGATTGGATAATGGTTGAGAGCTGCGGAGGAAGAGGACTTCAAAGAGTTGTTTTTTCTTTTTTCTTTTTCATTTTATGACTTAACTGGAATGTGGGTGGTGCTGTCAGAGGTGTTGTCTACAGTTTAATGAGGGATTTTCAGCGCTTATAAGTTCTACAAGACTAACTCGAATGGCCTGGTGTGGCAGGGATGCATTTGGGTTAATGAAAAAGAGACCCTACAGGGAAAAAAGGAAAGGCATTTATCCACACACTCACACACACAACAGACAAGTCTAAACAGACAGGTGCTGAGGTAATGAGAGAGAGAGAGAGAGAGAGAGAGAGAAAGATAGAGAGAGAGAGAGAGAGAGAGAGAGAGAGAGACAAACATAGAGCAAAGAGGTGGGGGGGACATTTCATTTTTGACACTGTAGAGACTTGCTATCGAAAATGGTGACCAGTGGAGAACAAACCTAAGTAAATAAAACCTAAGCCTTTGTTCATTTCATTTCCCTTGCCATTTACCATTTGTACTTCTACTTTTTTGCACACACACACACACACACACACACACACACACACACACACACACACACACACACACACACACACACACACACACACACACACACACACACACACACACACACACACACACACACACACACACACACACCAGCTTGCTTAGTGGGCTCTAGTGGAGACAAGTTGTGTAAGGTGCAATTAGTTCAATTAGTCTGTGAGCTATTTTATTAAAGCCAATTTTATATAAAATATTTTATTTAGTGTATTTACCGACGACCTGTACAGGTCCGGACCGATACACTTGTTTTAGTGTTTGTTTTCGTACATAGTTAATAATTTAACATTTCTTTCTCTTCTGAAACATTTGTGTTTAATGCTAACTGTTCATTTGTGATTGTTTTTTTCACTTGCTTTGGCAATGTTTACATGTTTCCCATGCCAATAAAGCCTCTTTGAATTAAATTGAATCGAATTGAGAGAGAGAGAACCATTTGTCTCTCCTGCATCATTAAAGGGCAGGTTCATTCATGTCTCCTGCATCATTAAAGGGCAGGTTAATTAATGTCGTCTGGAACTTCCTGCCTGTCTCTGCCTGCCTCAGCACAAAGTAAGAGATATGCCAGACAAGGCCCAGTTACCCTATCCACTACCCCCGCAGACTGGGTAACTAGAGAATGCCAGGGCTGGGCCAAGGGAGCCTAACCACTCATCCACAACCACACAGGATGGAACACACGGTACTGTATGTATACGGGTTAAATAACTTAGCAACGTAGTTTAGGTATCAATAACAACGGTTGGGTATGTTAAACTGAAAAGTCTCTTTTAGTCAAGGTGCTCCAAATCTGAATCTGATCATTGACCTCTTGCATTTGCCCAAAAGTGACACACAATAGTTTGATTCATAAGGAATCATCAATATTTAGATAACACTTTATCCTATTAAGGATCGGACCCTTTTTTCAGGTACAGCAGGGGTTCAAACTGTAGAACCCAGTTCCTACATTTTAATATAAAAATGGATTTTATCAAACAAAACTATGCTACATTTTTTCTCTGGGACCCTCAGGATGACAAATCAGAGCAAGATTACTGAATGTAAGTAAATTATTTACCTTCGGAGGTGAATGTCTCAAACCAGTTGCCATGAAAGTTTTTTTGTTGTTGTGCACTCTCCTCAAACAATAGCATGGTATTTTTTCACTATAAAAGCTATTGTAAACTGGACAGTGTGGTTAGATTAACAATAATTTAAGCTTTCTGCCCATATAAGACATGTCTATGTCCTGGGAAATGTTCTTGTTACTTACAACGTCATGCTAGTCACATTACCGATCCCGTAGAGGTTAAATATCACTATAGTTACACTACTAACGGCATCTTATAATTCCTAAGGAATCATCAATATTTAGATAACACCTTAAATAACACTACAGTTACACTACTAATGTAATTTTACTAATCCATTGTTACATACCTTTGTACTTTCATTACTCCCCCCCCCCCCCCCCCCCCCCCCCCCGGCTGCTGCTGGCACATTGCACATAGAGCTTCTTTACAGGTAACGAACAGCATGACCTCAGTCCTATGACACTGAGTCATCTGCTATGAACAAAAACACAGGAAGTCAGAGAGAGAGAGAGAGCGATAGAGAGAGAGAGGCAGATAGTGAGAGAAAGAGAGAAAGAGAAAATAGAGAGAAGCTGGGAGAGTAGTTTTGGTAGTGCAAATATTTTCATTTGTTGTCTGTCTACTTTATTAATTTGTCTGTGTATCAGTGTGTTTGGGGATGTGTGTATGTATCAGTGTGTTTGGGGATGTGTGTGTATCACTGTGTATGAGTGTGTATGGGGATGTGTGTGTGTGTGTGTGTATCAGTGTATTTGGCGATGTGTGAGTGCACGTTAGGGCGTTTGGCATTCTGATTGGGCGAGTGTGTGTAGGGCCTGGTGGTCGTTTGTCAGCATGTGTGTGTCTGCATGTTAATGTTTGTGTGAGGATAGCAGTGTGCAATTTCTTATTTGTGTCAGAAGAGGACTCTTTTGTGTCCGTCGTGAATAGTTATTTCCTGTCCATGTTGTTCGAGTGTCTATATGGATCTCCAACATCTGTACTCCAGTCAACTCAACTAGTCCCATACTCTCTGGGTTCAGCTAGCAGCAATTTGCACTCAACCAGATGTCCAGTACCTCCCTCCCTGCTATCATCAGGCTTGCCCTGTAGCACTTCAGTTTTCCGTTCACTCTCCTCTTCTACCTCCCTCCCTCTCTCCCCCATCTACCTCCCTCCCTCTCTCCCCCATCTACCTCCCTCCCTCTCTCCCCCCTTCTACCTCCCTCCCTCTCTCCCCCATCTACCTCCCTCCCTCTCTCCCCCCTTCTACCTCCCTCCCTCTCTCCCCCATCTACCTCCCTCCCTCTCTCACCCCTTCTACCTCCCTCCCTCTCTCCCCCCCTCCCTCTCTCCCCCCTTCTACCTCCCTCCCTCTCTCCCCCATCTACCTCCCTCCCTCTCTCCCCCCTTCTACCTCCCTCCCTCTCTCCCCCCCTCCCTCTCTCCCCCCTTCTACCTCCCTCCCTCTCTCCCCCCCTCCCTCTCTCCCCCCTTCTACCTCCCTCCCTCTCTCCCCCTTCTACCTCCCTCCCTCTCTCCCCCCTTCTACCTCCCTCCCTCTCTCCCCCCTTCTACCTCCCTCCCTCTCTCCCCCATCTACCTCCCTCCCTCTCTCCCCCCTTCTACCTCCCTCCCTCTCTCCCCCCCTCCCTCTCTCCCCCCTTCTACCTCCCTCCCTCTCTCCCCCCCTCCCTCTCTCCCCCCTTCTACCTCCCTCCCTCTCTCCCCCTTCTACCTCCCTCCCTCTCTCCCCCCTTCTACCTCCCTCCCTCTCTCCCCCCTTCTACCTCCCTCCCTCTCTCCCCCATCTACCTCCCTCCCTCTCTCCCCCATCTACCTCCCTCCCTCTCTCCCTCCTTCTACCTCCCTCCCTCTCTCCCCCATCTACCTCCCTCCCTCTCTTCCCCCTTCTACCTACCTCCCTCTCTCCCCCCCTCCGTCTCTCCCCCCTTCGGCCTCCTCCATCCATCCCTCCCTCCCGCCCTCCTTCTCTCCCCCCTTCGGCCTCCTCCATCCATCCCTCCCTCCCGCCCTCCTTCTCTCCCCCCCTCTCCCTCCCATTGCCGCCCTCAAAGGATGTCATGGGATGCTAAAAGGAAAACAAATATAACCACGACAGTTCACATGACCACTAAACAAACGCAGCCATTCATTCATGTACTCCCAAACGGAAGGCAATAACGGACCGTATCACTCGTAACTTGTGTGTGCGTGTGTCTTGTCTCTTCTTACCTTTTAAAATCTTCTCATTGAAATGTCAGAAGTTTTTTGACAAAAGGTTAAGTGTGGGGAAACAGATGAATCTGTCTAGTTGACCTCCAGCCTAGAAGATACATCAGAGGGATATACTAAAAAGCAGGTTCAATGATTTAGCCAGCTAACTTTGATAAACAACCAGAAATGACTTTTCCTTTTTTGGTTAATTAAGAAAGCTAAACTTACATATGTGGTTTTAGTTGTTGAGTCATTTAGACCATGCCCGTTCCAAGCTTTCTAAAAAAGTTAAATGTTTAGGCAAGTTAGCTAGCCAACTCCTTGATCCTGCTTTGTAGTAGGCTACACTCCTCTGGTGTGTTTTGGTCACTGGTGAAGGCAACCCATCTGGCCATTTGCCCTTATATGGCATTGTTCCGTGACTCAGCGCATTCACCTCTGTATCTGAAGGTTAATGAAAGAGGAAAGTTATCTGCACGTTTTTATCCTCATCATACAATCAATACATGTTTTTTTGTTTTTGTTTTGTTAGTGTCTTCTGATATTAGTCCTGATTTAATCTTTATTTAAATACACCTGACCACACTAAATTATCTTTCGGTTCACTTCAGTCACTACAAATTTGATTAAACCAAAATAACATGATGAAAGACTTAATTAATTTGAACTAAATGCACTTTGAAAAGGGGTCAAAGGCCACAATCATCAATGGTCATTCCTTTCCTTTGGTTGCAGGGCTCTGTTGTCCTGCGTGCCTGTCGTTAAGCTTTATTTACTTGAACCCTGGGCAAGAGGTCAGCAGCCTATTTGGCGCTTTAGGGCAGAACAGCGTCCTATTTGAAGAGGACCACTTGTGGAACTCCCAACAGACCAGACCTGCCAGGTGGAAAGATTCTAGAGCATCCAGACAAACACTGGAATGTGTGTGTGTGTTTGTGTGCATGTGTGTGCGTGTGTGTGTGTGCGTGTGTGTGTGTGTTTATGGTACTTCCAACCCTCTCCCGCAGGAAGTTCAAAAGGTTGCCATGGGTAGGGTCGAATCCTCCACTTTCACACACCTGATAAGGAGTAGATTACCCCATTGCCTCATCCCCGGGGGTATTGCAGGTTATACTGAATGCCCTTTTAACCTTTCGTCCACGCATGAGGCAGGAGAAAACAAAATGGTGGCCACTCTATGTGGTAATATTATCACTCGCCATGTGGACTTTGATGAGGGCTGTAAACTAAAGGATAAGACTCTGTGATGACAGTACACCATACATAGGATTTACAGTATATCTTGTCACTCTATATACCCGGAGGGAGAATTAATCTGTGTTTTACGAGCAAGAAAACCATGCAATCTATCACTGCTGTGTCATCAAACGCTACTTCCTGGAGTTCATATGAGCTCATTTGTTTTGTGTTGAGCATGAGTGAGCATTACAGCTAACGTATTCCTTATTTCCCCCATGAAGAATGAAGAATAAAGTTGAACAACCTACTGCTACAGTATGCTAACATCACCTCCGAAAGCTACAACGTACAGTACTAGAACATACACAGTCAGGAGGAAGGAGAGGGAGTTAAATATTGATGCTTTGAAAATAGGCATGACCTCTTTAACAGCACATTTTCTTGTGAAGAGGGAAAGAGAGAGAGAGAGAGAGAGAGAGTGTGTGTGTGTGTGTGTGTGTGTGTGTGTGTGTGTGTGTGTGTGTGTGTGTGTGTGTGTGTGTGTGTGTGTGTGTGTGTGTGTGTGTGTGTGTGTGTGTGTGTGTGTGTGTGTGTGTGTGAGAGAGAGAGAGAGCATGTGTGCGTGTTCAGCTTTATTCACCCCAATTCGTTTCACATAAACTAAATGGCATTCATTAGCCAGACACCATATCCACTAAACTCACTAAAATTGAAGCGATGACAGATGTGGAGTCACACAAACTAGCCTGCCTTAATGGGTTTGGTTGAGAATGCTCACCTGCCCTGTCTCTTGATACTTCCATTGATATCTGTAGTAGGAGAACATGACAGTGAGGAGGTCATGTTGTTGGACCAGGGGTCAAACTGAGGATGACAGCCTGACAGAGAGGGATGACACCCAAAGGGATGGAGGAACTCTCACTTAATTCATGACACCATGTGGCAGCATCATGGTATTGTCTGTCAGGAAACATTTGTCCCCCATTCATTTAACTCAAACACAACAAACACCCCACAACAAACACCCCACAACAAACACCCCTCCAGAGAAGGTTGGCCTAGTTTTGCCACTCTCTGTCTATAGTGCCAATCTATAGTACATCCCAGTCACTTTGACAGTAAATAAGAATATAATATGTTTCTCAACACTTCTACATTAATGTGGATGCTAGCATGATCACAGATAATCCTGAAAGAATCGTGAATAATGGTGATTGAGGAAGTTACAGAAGCACACATATTATACCCCCAAGAAATGCTAACCTCTCAGCATTACAATATTGGTATGTCTGTAACCCCCAAGAAATGCTAACCTCTCAGCATTACAATATTGGTATGTCTGTAACTTTCTCACTCATCATTATTCACAAATTCATTCAAAATTATCCTTAATCATGCTAGCATCCACATTAATTTAGAAATGTTCACAAACATATTATATTCTTATTTACAATAAAAGTGACTCCAAAATGACACTATACATTATTTACCATTAATTTCTATTGGGCACAAAATACTCTGAAACACAACCAAAACAAACAGCAGAAGACTACTTTAATAGACATTTGTCTCATAAAAGACTACTTTAATAGACATTTGTCTCATAAAAGACTACTTTAATAGACATTTGTCTCATAAAAGACTACTTTAATAGACATTTGTCTCATAAAAGACTACTTTAATAGACATTTGTCTCATAAAAGACTACTTTAATAGACATTTGTCTCATAAAAGACTACTTTAATAGACATTTGTCTCATAAAAGACTACTTTAATAGACATTTGTCTCATAAAAGACTACTTTAATAGACATTTCTCTCATAAAAGACTACTTTAATAGACATTTGTCTCATAAAAGACTACTTTAATAGACATTTGTCTCATAAAAGACTACTTTAATAGACATTTGTCTCATAAAAGACTACTTTAATAGACATTTGTCTCATAAAAGACTACTTTAATAGACATTCGTCTCATAAAAGACTACTTTAATAGACATTTGTCTCATAAAAGACTACTTTAATAGACATTTGTCTCATAAAAGACTACTTTAATAGACATTTGTCTCATAAAAGACTACTTTAACAGACATTTGTCTCATAAAATTGGGGGGTACAAAACAAATTACAAAAAGCGCTGTAATTACTAAACGTTTCACCCGTTATGGATGAAAATACCCTCAAATTAAAGCTGACAGCTGCACTTTAATCTCATAGTCATGGGCTCCCGAGTGGTGCAGTGGCCTAAGGCACTCAGCACAAGAGGCATCACTACAGTCTCTGGTTCAAATCCAGGCTGTATCACATCTGGCGGTAATTGGGAGTCCCATAGGGTGGTGCACAATTGTGGCTGGGGTAGGCTGTCATTGTAAATAATAATTTGTTCTTAACTGACACATGTTCAATTGTTATTATTTTGAATTGCTCCATTTAAAATTCAAAGTGCTGGAGTACAGAGCCAAAGACGATATAGTACCAGTCAAAAGTTTAGAACACCTACTCATTCCAGGGTTTTTCTTTATTTTTTTACTATTTTCTACATTGTAGAATAATAGTGAAGACATCACAACTATGAAATAACACATATGGAATCATGTAGTAACCAAAAAATCGAAATCTAAAAGTACATTTGTGGGATTTCTTTCCTTCTTAATACGTTTGAGACAATCAGTTGTGTCGTGACAAGGAAAGGGTGATATACAGAAGATAGCCCTATTTGGTAAAATACCAAGTACATATTATGGCAAGAACAGCTCAAATAAGCAAAGAGAAAGAACAGCCCATCATTACTTTAAGACATGAAGGTCAGTCAATCCGGAACATTTTTTGAACTTTGAGTGCAGTCGCAAAAAAAGCACTATGATGAAACTGGCTCTCATAAGGACCGCCACAGGAAAGGAAGACCCAGAGTTACCTCTACTGTAGAGGACAAGTTCATTAGAGTTAACTGCACCTCAGATTGCAGCCCAAATAAATGCTTCCCAGAGTTCAAGTAACAGACACATCTCAACATCAACTATTCAGAGGAGACTGCATGAATCAGGCCTTCATGGTTGTATTGCTACAAAGAAACCACTACTAAAGGACACCAATAAGAAGAAAAGACTTGATTGGGCCAAGAAACACGAGCAACGGACATTAGACCAGTGGAAATCTGTCCTTTGGTCTGATGAGTCCAAATTTGAGATTTTTGGTTCCATTTTTGGTGTCTTTGTGAGACGCAAAGTAGGTGAACAGATGATCATCGTGAAACATGGAGGAGGAGGAGGTGTGATGGTGTGGGGGTGTTTTCTGGTGACACTGTCGGTGATTTCTTTAGAATTCAAGGCACACTTAACCAGCATGGCTACCACAGCATTCTGCAGCGATACGCCATCCTATCTGGTTTGTGGACTATCATTTGTTTTTCAACAGGACAATGACCCAAAACACACCTCCAGTCTGTGTAAGGGCTATTTGACCAATAAGGAGAGTGCTAGAGTGCTGCATCAGATGACCTGGCCTCCACAATTACCAAACCTCAACCCAATTGAGATGGTTTGGGATGAGTTGGACTGCAGAGTGAAAGAAAATCAGCCAATATGTTCTCAGCAAATGTGGGAACTCCTTCAAGACTGTTGGAAAAGCATTCCTGAAGCTGATTGAGAGAATGCCAAGAGTGTACAAAACTGTCATCAAGGCAAAGGGTGGCTACTTTGAAGAATTTTAAATATAAAATATATTTTGATTTGTTTAACACTTTTTTGGTTACTACATGATTCCATATGTGTTATTTCATAGATTTGATGTCTTCACTATTATTATGCAATTTAGAAAATAGTAAAAAATAAAGAAAAAGCCTTTATTGAGTAGGTGTGTCCAAACTTTTGAGTGTTACTGTATATATGTGTCACTGTCACAATACTTTGATAGACGGAAGGTTGTAGGCCAAACAGAGATTGGATATTATTGTGAGTAATAGGGGACTCATGTAAAACTAGTTGTTGTTGTTAAACTAATGATAGACCAGTGGTAGAAGACCATTGTAGCACAGACAGAACTCTCCCAGTATGGGACATGGACACATTAGCAGCATGTCCAAGGGCTTCTTCCCAAGGACTCCCCTGGATCATGTCATCTTCAGGCACCCACAGCGACATGCAATATTAACCCTGGTTGCCAACAGAAGGAAAGGTCTGCCAGTCATTCTCTAACTACCGTCAAAAGCTCTCATGGATCTTTAATGATCCGGTGCTTTGTTTCAGAGCGGAGGTGCTGTGGCTACATGCTGTGCTGGGCTGGTTACTTAATGAGCTTGATGTTTTATTGAGTAGTGTGTTTGTGTGCATGTAGAAGTGTGTGTGATTGTGTGTCTAGGTGTGAATGTGTGTGTGTGTGTGTGTGTGTGTGTGTGTGTGTGTGTGTGTGTGTGGTTTGTGAGTGTTCACTGTGAGTGTGTCTCCTCCGGAGTGCTTAGTTGGGGAACAGAGAGCACAAAGAACGGGAGCTGACGTGATGCTGCTGTATCTCTTGTTGTTCTGCTGCTTCAGCAGTCAGCAGTAAGACTTCGAGATGAGCTAACATACTGTGTGTGTCTGTTGCCTGCTGTGTTCTCAGTTGTAAGACTTAGCGGAGTTAAGTTCACTCTCTGTGTGTGTGTGTGTGTGTGTGTGTGTGTGTGTGTGCATGCGTGCGGTGTTAATCGTCTGTAGTTGTTTTGCTACTACTTCAGATTCCAATATCAGTTTAGTCATGGGCGTTTCCCTCTAACATTGTGCAGGGTTTCCTCAGCCACTCAAAAGCTTAAACTTAAGATGCCTCTTGTTGTCAGCTCAGAAAGGTTATAGTTGAAGGGTCAGTTAGGGTCAGGCATCCTGGGACAGCCCCTTTTCTGCAATTCCGAATAAAACCCAACTTTGAGAAATCCTCAGGAGACCATGTTTCTCTCAATCACTGGAGGACAAAGGTTGCAGACCATTGCTGAATCTTTTAACCATACCACGTGGTTAAACTCTTGGACTATCGATACTGACAGAATAAGAACAAGTCTTTGATATTAATTACTAGTCTGCAGCAAGGAATTCGGTATCATTGAACGCGAAGAAGACAACCGCCGAAACATCTATCCATAACGACATGAATGAATGTCACTCTGAACTATCCACTATAACCACGACAGAGAGAGAGAGACGGACAATTCTACAAAAGAAACAAACTTTTCAACAGCGATCAAGACGACACACCGAGTGTAAATATATATATTAATTGCAATTGTTCCCGAATGAGTGAGCGTTCATGTGTAAAGGATTAACATTTCATTTATTATAATTATTAACTCTGTAGTGACTTCTTAGTCGACTCCCACTTCCCTTTTGTCTAACAAGCCGCCATGCCGGTTTAGCCCACTAGGGCACATTCTCCTATCATTTCTTGTAACCATATTTACTTTGTTGTTTTGTTTATGCATTTCTGTGAATTACTTAGTTAGTAATAAATAAATGATTTAAGACAAGTGATGTATGGATGACTCATAGTGAAGACTAGGTTTGTGCAGATAACCAACAATTTACGACGTTTGGAATGAGACTAACGTGAGCTAAAATAAATAATTCATTAATCAGAAGACTATTGATCAGATATGAAAATATCTGAAAGGTTATATTGGGAAATTATAACTGTGTAATATGAATATTTTCCTTGGTGCCCCGACTTCCTAGTTAATTACGATTACATGATTAATCAGTTTGATCGCGTAATACTAATTACAGAGAATCTTTGATAAAAACTAAGTCTTCAATTTAATGATAGTACAGACAAGACAACATGTTCCCTGTTTTGAAACATGTACACCCCACTGAACAGGACACCCCCTGTATTATCTGGGTCACCAGCATCTCCATAACCCACCCTTCATGACTATGATCTGCATAACCCACCTTTCATAACTATCATCTTCATGACCGACACTTCATAACCCACCCTTCATAACCCACCCTTCATAACTATCATCTTCATGGCCGACACTTCATAACCCACCCTTCATAACCCACCCTTCATAATCCACCCTTCATAACCCACCCTTCATAACTATCATCTTCTGCATAACCCAACCTTCATAACTATAATCTTCATAACCCACCCTTCATAACTATCATCTGCATAACCCACCCTTCATGACCCACCCTTCATAACTATCATCTTCATGACCCACCCTTCATAACTATCATCTTCATGACCCACCCTTCATAACTATCATCTTCATGACCCACCCTTCATAACTATCATCTTCATAATTACCATCTACATAACCCCCCCCTTCATAACCCACCCTTCATAAGTATAATCTACATAACCCACCCTTCATAACTACAATCTTCATAACCCACCCTCATAACCCACCCTTCATAACTATTATCTTCATGACCCACCCTTCATAACTATCATCTTCATAACCCACCCTTCATAACTGATCCTTCATAACTATCATCTACATAACCCACCCTTCATAAGTATCATCTACATAACCCACCCTCATAAACCACCCTTCATAACTACAATCTTCATAACCCACCCTCATAACCCACCCTTCATAACTATCCTCTTCATGACCCACCCTTCATAACTATCATCTTCATAACCCACCCTTCATAACTATCATCTACATAACCCACCCTTCATAACTATCATCTTCATAACCCACCCTTCATAACTATAATCTACATAACCCACCCTTCATAACCCACCCTTCATAACTATCATCTTCATAACCCACCCTTCATAACTATCATCTACATAACCCACCCTTCATAACTATCATCTTCATAACCCACCCTTCATAACTATAATCTACATAACCCACCCTTCATAACTATCATCTACATAACCCACCCTTCATAACTATCATCTACATAACCCACCCTTCATAACTATCATCTTCATAACCCACCCTTCATAACTATAATCTACATAACCCATCCTTCATAACTATCATCTACATAACCCACCCTTCATAACTATCATCTTCATGACCCACCCTTCATAACTATCATCTACATAACCCACCCTTCATAAGTATCATCTACATAACCCACCCTTCATAACTATAATCTACATAACCCACCCTTCATAACTATCATCTACATAACCCACCCTTCATAACTATCATCTTCATGACCCACCCTTCATAACTATCATCTACATAACCCACCCTTCATAAGTATCATCTACATAACCCACCCTTCATAAGTATCATCTACATAACCCACCCTTCATAACTGCGATCTTCATAACCCACCCTCATAACCCACCCTTCCTAACCCACACTTCATAACTATCATCTACATAACCCACCCTTCATAACCCACCCTTCATAACTATCATCTACATAACCCACCCTTCATAACTATCATCTACATAACCCACCCTTCATAACTACCATATGCATGACCCACCCTTCATAACCCACCCTGCATAACTATCATTCAACCAATCCTGCTGAAGATTAACCAGTAGACAGATACATTTCAAATTTGTCAAAGGATTCACCCATGGGAAGGTCAGGTCTTAGCGGGATTGAATAGGAAGATATTGTACTGTATGCCAACATTTTATTTACCTTGACAGATGTCATATTTGTATGAGACAAAGAATTTCCCAACAGACATAAGAAAGTCATCATTCTGAACACTAGACAACTGATGTACAGTGTCACAATGTCACAACAGTTATCTTTGAATTAAACATTTGATCATCTTTAAACATCACAAGTTGATATAACATAATTATTACCTTGATGACTCCAGCTTATGAGAGTGTCCAGTAAAGTACGGTATACCTGTATGATGAGAGTGTCCAGTAAAGTACGGTATACCTGTATGATGAGAGTATGATGCGTTGGGGGAGGGATAAGTGGATACATCATGGTAAATGTCTCACCACAATGGTGTAGGATGTTCGCTGATTAGATGGGAAGCTGCCAAAACTTCACACTGAACCCGCATCACAGACAGAGCAGATGTGTCAGTCCTTCGGTGTGGTTTGGTTTGGTGTGGTGTAGAGGGAAAGGGTGGAGACCAGTTTGTTGGAGACCGTTCTCAGTAGCCCACATAAAGGACCCAGCCTCCTGCAGAGAGGTGTGGCAACACACCCTCAAAGGATCTCCCAGATCTCATATTATTGACTGTCAGTCAAGATCTATGGAGATGGAATCCGTGGGTTGTGGGTTGTGCCCTTCTGTCGCCCAAAGGTACTTAAATGTCGGATTTGGTTCCAGTTCACATGAGAAATAATCCTCTTCCTTTGAGCAGAACTTTGGAAAGCATATTACCTTCATACAGGAAGTAAATAGGTTGTCATTGCATCATTCAGGTTGACATAAGCCTTCAGAATAAGCAAACAATGTTGTAAATAAGTAATGTTCTGGCTTTGGTTGGCTGCACTTTCAACGTGACTCAGTTTGCATATCAATATTTACTCATTTTCTCATAAATACTTTACCAGTACTGTGTGTGTGGCGTGCTCTGTGTTTGTGTGTGTGTGCGGTTCTAAGTATAGCCTAATTAGCTACACATTATGAGAGTTTTCTTGAGGGTCTTGTGTGAGGCAGCTTCCTTCCATTCCACAGTCTGAGCTCATTGACATTGGAGACTGTAGTAACTTGACAAGGAATGCCCACATGCAATTCAATATGACTTTCCTTTACTTTCAACCTAAGAAATAAAAGGTGTACAGCCATGTACAAACAGTACAAACACAGCAAAGTGATACAACCCACTCAACCTGCGGTACAACTCTGGGTGATGACATTTGAAAAACACATTTTTATTTTATTTTATTTAACCAGGTAGGCTAGTTGAGAACACGTTCTCATTTACAACTGCGACCTGGCCAAGATAAAGCAAAGCAGTTCGACACATACAACAACACAGAGTTACACATGGAATAAACAAACATACAGTCAGTAATACAGTTGAAAAATAAGTATATATACATTGTGTGCAAATGTGGTAAGATAAGGGAGGTAAGGCAATAAATAGGCCATGGTGGCGAAGTAATTACAATATACCAATTAAACACTGGAATGGTAGATGTGCAGAAGATGAATATGCAAGTAGAGATACTGTGGTGCAAAAGAGCAAGATGAATAAATAAATACAGTATGGGGATGGGATAGTTGAATGGGCGATTTACAGATAGGCTATGTACAGTTACAGTGATCTGGGAGCTGCTCTGACAGCTGGTGCTTAAAGCTAGTGAGGGGGATATGTGTCTCCAGCTTCTGTGATTTTTGCAGTTCGTTCCAGTCATTGGCAGCAGAGAACTGGAAGGAGAGGTGGCCAAAGGGGGAATTGGCTTTGGAGGTGACCAGTGAGATATACCTGCAGGAGCGCGTGCTATGGGTGGGTTCTGCTATGGTGACCAGTGAGCTGAGATAAGGCGAGGCTTTACCTAGCGAGGACTTGTAGATGACCTGGAGCCAGTGGGTTTGGCGATGAGTATGAAGCAAGGGCCAGCCAACGAGAGCGTACAGGTCGCAGTGGTGGGTAGTATATGGGGCTTTGGTGACAAAACAGATGGCACTGTGATAGACATCATCAAAGGGGAAAGGTCACGGTCAAGGCCAATGCCAATAATAACCATGAACACATGAATACCAATCATACTGTACTGCAGATAAGTACAATAACATATTCAATAACATTATTTATATAGTGTCCACACTATAACAGAGACAAATGTGTGTTCAAACCACAAAGCCTCACAGAGACTTTTTTTATTTTTTATTTTACCTTTATTTCACTGGGCAAATTCTTACTTTCAATGACGGCCTAGGAACAGTGGGTTAACTGCCTGTTCAGGGACAGAACGACAGATTTGTACCTTGTCAGCTCGGGGATTTGAACTTGCAACCTTTCGGTTACCTGTCCAACGCTCTAATGATACGAACACACGGAAAGATCCTCAACACAGGGGCCCCACAAGGGTGCATGCTAAGCCCCCTCATGTACTCACCGTTCACCCATGACTGCGTGGCCACACACGCCTCTAACTTAATCATCAAGTTTGCAGACAACACAACAGTAGTAGGCCTGATTACCAACAATGATGAAACAGCCTACAGGGAGGAGGTGAGGGCCCTGGGAGAGTGGTACTGGGAAGATAACCTCTCACTCAACGTCAACATAACAAAGGAGCTGATCGTGGACTTCAGGAAACAGCAGAGGAAGCACGCCCCTATCCACATCGATGGGACCACAGTGGAGAAAGTGCAAAGCTTCAAGTTCCTCGGTGTACACATCACTGACGATCTGAAATGGTCCAACCACACAGACAGTGTTGCGAAGAAGGGCAACAGTGCCTCTTCAACCTCAAGAGGCTGAAGAAATTTGGCTTGGCCCCTAAAACCCTCACAAACTTTTACAGATGCACAATTGAGAGCATCCTGTTGGGCTGTATCACTGCCTGGTACAGCAACTGCACTGCCCAGCAACCGCAGGGCTCTCCAGTGGGTGGTGCGGTCTGCCCTAGGAGATCAACTACCTGAGCCATGGCCTGTTCACCACGCTATCATCCAGAAGGCGAGGTCAGTACAGGTGCATCAAAGCTGGGACCTAGAGACTGAAAAACAGCTTCAATCTCAAGGCTATCAGAATCTTAAATAGCCATCACTAGCCGGCTTCCTCCCGTTTACACAATCCTGCACCTTAGAGGCTGCTGCCCTATATACATAGACATGGAATCACTGGCCACTAATAATGGAACACTAGTGACTTTAATAATGTTTAAATAATGTTTACATACTGCTTTACTCAACTCATATGTATATACTATATTCTATTCTACTGTATTTTAGTAAATTCCACTCCGACATTGCTCTATCTAATATTTATACATTTCTTAACTCCAATCTTTTACACTAGATTTGTGTGTATTGTTGTGAATTGTTAGATACTACTGCGCTGTTGGAGCTAGGAACACAAGCAGTTCACTACACCTGCAATAACATCTGCTAAATGTGTGTATGTAACCAGTAACATCTGCTAAATGTGTGTATGTAACCAATAACATCTGCTAAATGTGTGTATGTAACCAATAACATCTGCTAAATGTGTGTATGTAACCAATAACATCTGCTAAATGTGTGTATGTAACCATTAACATCTGCTAAATGTGTGTATGTAACCAATAACATCTGCTAAATGTGTGTATGTAACCAATAACATCTGCTAAATGTGTGTATGTAACCAATAACATCTGCTAAATGTGTGTATGTAACCAATAACATTTGACTTGATTTGATGAGGATCTATAGAGCATAAAAAGGTGACTTCATAGGACGTCACCCACAAGTCATTGTAATTCTGCTTACATTGCATATTATGACACAGGAAATAGCAGTATTTAATTGGTAAGACATTCTCAAGTGTGTTCAGTGATCTTTATCAGTCCATATATTAAATCCCACAAGCGAAAGAGGTGTAACATTTAAGAGTGGGTGAAGTGCCAATCCCTCATTGTGTGAAACAATAACATTCCTTCCAACCAGAATTTGTATCAGTGTGACCTGTGAGGCCCAAAGCTGCCGGTAAGTGGGCCGCTGAGCCTCAGAACTGTCCAAAATGGCACCTCCAGGGTAAAAAAACAGGAAGCCAGCACACTTTCTGAGTGAGATAATATAACACTTGAAATGTCGCTATTCTTTGGAAACTTTTGTGAGTGTAACATTTAATATTCATTTCTGGTTGTTTATTCCACCTTTTTTAATTATCTATTACATTTGCTTTGGCAATGTAAACATATGTTTATCATGCCAATAAAGCCCTTTGAATTGAATTGAGGGAGCAGGATCTCAGTTGTTTCTTTATTCAACCAACACTCTCAGGTTGCGTCCCCAAATAGCACCCTAAACCCTGTATAGTGCACTACTTTTGACCAGGGCCCATATGAATCTGGTCAAAAATAGTGCACTATTCAGAGAATAGGGTATCATATGGGATGCAGCACTCGTTTCCCAACACTCTGAGCGGCATACTTCTCCCAGCTCCCAGTAACTCCGGGGGTTGGGTGTGAGATGGCACTGGAGGAGCGAGGCGTTATTCTTAGCTCCCCTGTCAGTGTACCTGCAGTTTTTTTGGCAGGTTCTCTGAGCAGAGCCCGCCGCCCGTCGCCTGCCTGCCAGTCACTTCGCCCATACGTGTGATTTCTGGTGGTGGGGCATGAAAAGTGGGGGCGTGGGTGAGAATGCTGCCACTTTATTGTGTGTGGACAACATGACTGTATATTTGAGAGTGTTTGGGGTTCTGTCAAAGGACGGGCAAAAACAAGCTGTGGAAATGTACTGGGGGTTGGGATACTTTTAAAGCATAAATATGATTGTGGCAAGTTTTGTTAGCGTTATAGGTAGGCTAAAGTACTCAGATTCAGTTTTGGTGGACCATTGTTTACTCTTACTGGGTTGCTAATACTAAACATCCTTTCCACATACTGTAAATACCTTTAACGATGGAATTCAGGCCAAGACTGTGGGATCACATGAGGTAATTTACCATAGATTGAAGCTTGTCTCTCCATTAATAGCAGTGCACGCTCATCTCAGACGACCAACATACCATATCATTGACTTGTGAGACCTCATCTCAGACGACCAACATACCATATCATTGACTCGTGAGACCTCATTTCAGGAGACCAGCATACCATATCATTGACTCGTGAGACCTCATCTCAGACGACCAACATACCATATCATTGACTCATGAGACCTCATCTCAGAAGACCAGCATACCATAGCAGTGACTAATTTTTCTCTTGCTTTCTGAAAAAAAATGTATCCTGTGCCAGTTGCACCTAGTTGTACCTAAGAAAAATCTGTCTCTGTAGCACACCAGCAATTACATCAAACACATTCCACTGTGTGTGCTGAGAAGATTCCTGAGCAAGAAACAGACTAGATGCGTCCTAAATTGCACCCTATTCCCTATATGGTGCACTACTTTTGACCAGGGCCCATAGGTCTCCACAGGTACAGACGCAAGAGAAATGCAGTGGCACATTCCAAGTAGGTTGTTTGCAGGTGCATTAGAGATATGCATTTATTCTTGAAGAACATAACTTTCTATACATCTACCTCCAAACGAGCTTCAATGCCATACAACACTCCTTCCGTGGCCTCCAACTGCTCTTACACGCTAGTAAAACTAAATGCATGCTTTTCAACCAATAGCTGCTCGCACCCGCCCGCCTGACTAGCATCACTACTCTGGACTGTTATGACCTAGAATATGTGGACAACTACAAATACCTAGGTGTCTGGCTAGACTATAAACTCTCCTTCCACTCATATTAAACATCTCGAATCCAAAATTAAATCTAGAATCGGCTTCCTATTTGGCAACAAAGCCTCCTTCACTCACGTTGCCAAACATACCCTCGTAAAACTGACTATCCTACCGATCCTCGACTTTGGCGATGTCATTTACAAAATAGCCTCCAACACTCTACTCAGCAAACTGGATGAAGTCTATCACAGTGCCATCCATTTTGTCATCAAAGCCCCATATACATGTACCACCCACCACTGTGACCTGTATGCTCTCGTTGGCTGGCCCTCGCTACATATTCGTTGCCAGACCCACTGACTCCAGGTCATCTATAAGTCTTGCGAGATAAAGCTTCGCCTTATCTCAGCTCACTGGTCATCATAACAACACCCACCCGTAGCACATGCTCCAGCCGGTATATTTCACTAGTCATCCCCAAAGCCAACACCTCCTTTGGCCTCCATTCCTTCCAGCTCTCTGCTGCCTATGACTGGAACAAATTGCAAAAATCGCTGAAGTTGGAGACTTATATCTCCCTCACTAACTTTAAGCATCAGCTAGCTGAGCAGCTTACCAATCTCTGCAGCTGTACACAGCCCATCTGTAAATAGCCCATCCAACCTACTACCTACCTCATCCCCATATTGTTTTTATTTACTTTTTTGCTCTTTTGCACACCAGTATTTCTAGTTGCCCATCATCATCTGCAAATCTATCACTCCAGTGTTAATTTTCTAAATTGTAATTACTTCGCTACTATAGCCTATTTATTGCCTTACCTCCTCACACCATTTGCACACACTGTATATAGACTTTCTCTATTGTGTTATTGACTGTACGTTTGTTTATCCCATGTGTAACTCTGTGTTGTTTTTTGTCAGACTGCTTTGCTTTATCTTGGCCAGGTCGCAGTTGTAAATGAGAACGTTCTCAACTGGCCTACCTGGTTAATTAAAGGTGAAATATATATATATATATATATATATATATATATATATATATATATATATATATATATATATATATATATATATATATACAGTGCCTTGCGAAAGTATTCGGCCCCCTTGAACTTTGCAACCTTTTGCCACATTTCAGGCTTCAAACATAAAGATATAAAACTGTATTTTTTTGTGAAGAATCAACAACAAGTGGGACACAATCATGAAGTGGAACGACATTTATTGGATATTTCAAACTTTTTTAACAAAGCAAAAACTGAAAAATTGAGCGTGCAAAATTATTCAGCCCCTTTACTTTCAGTGCAGCAAACTCTCTCCAGAAGTTCAGTGAGGATCTCTGAATGATCCAATGTTGACCTAAATGACTAATGATGATAAATACAATCCACCTGTGTGTAATCAAGTCTCCGTATAAATGCACCTGCACTGTGATAGTCTCAGAGGTCCGTTAAAAGCGCAGAGAGCATCATGAAGAACAAGGAACACACCAGGCAGGTCCGAGATACTGTTGTGAAGAAGTTTAAAGCCGGATTTGGATACAAAAAGATTTCCCAAGCTTTAAACATCCCAAGGAGCACTGTGCAAGCGATAATATTGAAATGGAAGGAGTATCAGACCACTGAAAATCTACCAAGACCTGGCCGTCCCTCTAAACTTTCAGCTCATACAAGGAGAAGACTGATCAGAGATGCAGCCAAGAGGCCCATGATCACTCTGGATGAACTGCAGAGATCTACAGCTGAGGTGGGAGACTCTGTCCATAGGACAACAATCAGTCGTATATTGCACAAATCTGGCCTTTATGGAAGAGTGGCAAGAAGAAAGCCATTTCTTAAAGATATCCATAAAAAGTGTTGTTTAAAGTTTGCCACAAGCCACCTGGGAGACACACCAAACATGTGGAAGAAGGTGCTCTGGTCAGATGAAACCAAAATTGAACTTTTTGGCAACAATGCAAAACGTTATGTTTGGCGTAAAAGCAACACAGCTGAACACGCCATCCCCACTGTCAAACATGGTGGTGGCAGCATCATGGTTTGGGCCTGCTTTTCTTCAGCAGGGACAGGGAAGATGGTTAAAATTGATGGGAAGATGGATGGAGACAAATACAGGACCATTCTGGAAGAAAACCTGATGGAGTCTGCAAAAGACCTGAGACTGGGACGGAGATTTGTCTTCCAACAAGACAATGATCCAAAACATAAAGCAAAATCTACAATGGAATGGTTCAAAAATAAACATATCCAGGTGTTAGAGTGGCCAAGTCAAAGTCCAGACCTGAATCCAATCGAGAATCTGTGGAAAGAACTGAAAACTGCTGTTCACAAATGCTCTCCATCCAACCTCACTGAGCTCGAGCTGTTTTGCAAGGAGGAATGGGAAAACATTTCAGTCTCTCGATGTGCAAAACTGATAGAGACATACCCCAAGCGACTTACAGCTGTAATCGCAGCAATAGGTGGCGCTACAAAGTATTAACTTAAGGGGGCTGAATAATTTTGCACGCCCAATTTTTCAGTTTTTGATTTGTTAAAAAAGTTTGAAATATCCAATAAATGTCGTTCCACTTCATGACTGTGTCCCACTTGTTGTTGATTCTTCACAAAAAAATACAGTTTTATATCTTTATGTTTGAAGCCTGAAATGTGGCAAAAGGTTGCAAAGTTCAAGGGGGCCGAATACTTTCGCAAGGCACTGTATACATACATATATATATATATTTTTTTCTGTCTCCTGAAAAAACCACAGCAAACCAAATGGGGTTGCCGTTTTGTTGAAATACTAATTAAGGTTTTGTCGATCACTGTGGATATTCAGTTTAGTCTAGTTTCATTAGTTTGTATAAATTCTTTAACCGATACAAATTCAGACCTTGAGAGACATTTTCATGGTCCCATGCAGCCTGGAAAGAACTCACAGGGACTGGAAAAGTACAGAACGTGCAAAACAATCTCAGAATGAGAGTGAGAGATAAAGGGAGCACAGAAGACAGAACGAGGACAAGCCATACGTGGAGGAAGAAATGCCCTAAATAAATAAGAAAATTTAAGAAAGAAGATAGGAGACACCATTTGAAAGATGTAATCGTGCGCAAGTGATACGGGGGAGGAATATGGATAGATGGAGGAATGAGGTGGAGGGGAGTACTGAGGCAATGTATTGGGTTGGAGGATGGGGATGAGGTGGAGGGGTGTACTAAGACAATGTATTTTGGTGGAGGATGGAGGGATGAGGTAGAGGGGAGTACTGAGACAATGTATTGGGGTGGAGGATGGGGGATGAGTTAGACAATGTATTTTGTTGGAGGATGGGGGATGAGTTAGACAATGTATTGGGTTGGAGGATGGGGGATGAGGTGGAGGGGAGTACTGAGGCAATGTATTGGGTTGGAGGATGGGGGATGAGTTAGACAATGTATTGGGTTGGAGGATGGGGGATGAGTTAGACAATGTATTGGGTTGGAGGACAGGGATGAGGTGGAGGGGAGTACTGAGACAATGTATTGGGTTGGAGGATGGGGATGAGGTGGAGGGGTGTACTAAGACAATGTATTTTGGTGGAGGATGGAGGGATTAGGTGGAGGGGAGTACTGAGGCAATGTATTTTGTTGGAGGATGGGGATGAGGTGGAGGGGAGTACTGAGACAATGTATTTTGTTGGAGGATGGGGGATGGAAACAACTCAGTGCATCAGCAGGGAACGTTGGAACGCGAGCAGAGTCCTCCTGATGATGCAGGAAAGAAAGAGAGTGTCACGTCCGTTGCACGGAGGAGACCAAGGCGTAAGATGAATACATACTTTTTAATGAAGACAAAGAACACTTAACAAACTGTACAAAACAACAAACGTGACGCTATATAATACTAGTGCAGGTACAGGCAACTAGACATAGACAATACCCAAGGAATATGGTTGCCTAAATATGGTTCCCAATCAGAGACAACGATAAACAGCTGCCTCTAATTGAGAACCAATCTAGGCAACCATAGACATACATACAAAAACCCTAGACAAGATAAAAACACATAAATCACCCTGACCTAACCAAAATAATGAAGAAAACAAAGAATACTAAGGTCAGGGCGTGACAGAGAGAGGAAAGTAAGAAGAGGAATCACGAAAGGCAAGTAGGACGCCGGCCCTAAATAGGATTGAACCCTGCAATATAGAGCAACACTCAAGGAAATACCCCCCCCCCCCCCGTCCCGTCCCGTCCCGTCCTGTTCTGTCCCGTCCCCGTCCCACCGCCCCACACACACACACAAGTGTCATCCCCTATTCTCTCAATGGTGACACCCCTGTCATGTTCCTCTCTGACGGCCCAGTTAGAAAATGGGTCTCACTTTACTTCCTGTACATGTAGAGCAGGGACACTCACACACACTCACATATGCACACATGCACACACACATACACACACACATGCATACACACACACACAGAGTGGGCGAATGCTGATATTCGGATTCCCCATCTTCGCCTCAAAGCAAAAACAGGTAGGCATTCCTCTCGACCTAGAGGCACACACACAAACAAACACACACAAAAACACACACACACACGCACACACAGTACACACACACACACACACACACACACACACACACACACACACACACACACACACACACACACACACACACACACACACACACACACAACATCAACATCAACAAGACGAAGGAGCTGATCATGTACTACAGGAAACAGAGGGTCGAGCATGCCCCTATTCACATCTACGGGCTACTGGGTTGTAGTGGAGCGGGTCGAGAGCTTCAAGTTCCTCGGTGTCCACATCACTTAGGATCTACCATGGTCCACACAGACCAACACAGTCATGAGAAAGACACTCAGATCTTCAAGAAGTTATACAGCTGCACCATTGAGAGCATCTTGACTGGCTGCATCACCACTTGGTATGGCAACTGCTTGGCATCCGACTACAAGGACACTACAGAGGGTAGTGCATACGGCCCAGTACATCACACAGTGCCATCCAGGATCTCTATACCAGGCGGTGTCAGACGAAGGCCCTAAAAATTGTCAAAGACTCCAGCCACCCAAGTCATAGACTATTCTCTCTGCTACCGCACAGCAAGCGGTACCGGTGTACCAAGTCTGGAACCAAGCTACAGTAAATAGTTAACCAAATAGCTACTCTGACTATCCGCATTGCCCCTTTTTGCGATAACTCTTTTGACTCATCATATACAGTGCCTTGCGAAAGTATTCGGCCCCCTTGAACTTTGCAACCTTTTGCCACATTTCAGGCTTCAAACATAAAGATATAAAACTGTATTTTTTTGTGAAGAATCAACAACAAGTGGGACACAATCATGAAGTGGAACGACATTTATTGGATATTTCAAACTTTTTTAACAAATCAAAAACAGAAAAATTGGGCGTGCAAAATTATTCAGCCCCTTTACTTTCAGTGCAGCAAACTCTCTCTCTCTCTGTGAAGAAGTTTAAAGCCGGATTTGGATACAACACACCATCCCCACTGTCAAACATGGTGGTGGCAGCATCATGGTTTGGCCCTGCTTTTCTTCAGCAGGGACAGGGAAGATGGTTAAAATTGATGGGAAGATGGATGGAGCCAAATACAGGACCATTCTGGAAGAAAACCTGATGGAGTCTGCAAAAGACCTGAGACTGGGACGGAGATTTGTCTTCCAACAAGACAATGATCCAAAACATAAAGCAAAATCTACAATGGAATGGTTCAAAAATAAACATATCCAGGTGTTAGAATGGCCAAGTCAAAGTCCAGACCTGAATCCAATCGAGAATCTGTGGAAAGAACTGAAAACTGCTGTTCACAAATGCTCTCCATCCAACCTCACTGAGCTCGAGCTGTTTTGCAAGGAGGAATGGGAAAAAATTTCAGTCTCTCGATGTGCAAAACTGATAGAGACATACCCCAAGCGACTTACAGCTGTAATCGCAGCAAAGGGTGGCGCTACAAAGTATTAACTTAAGGGGGCTGAATAATTTTGCACGCCCAATTTTTCAGTTTTTGATTTGTTAAAAAAGTTTGAAATATCCAATAAATGTCGTTCCACTTCATGATTGTGTCCCACTTGTTGTTGATTCTTCACAAAAAAATACAGTTTTATATCTTTATGTTTGAAGCCTGAAAAGTGGCAAAAGGTCGCAAAGTTCAAGGGGGCCGAATACTTTCGCAAGGCACTGTATCTATCCTGTTGCCTAGTCACTTTATCCCTACCTAGAGTATATGTTCATATCTTCCTCAATTACCTCATATACCTGCACATCAACACTGTGCTGGTACCCGTGTATATAGACAAGTTATCACTGCTCATTGTGTAATTATTATTTTTCTATTATTTCTCTTTTTTCTCTCTGAGTTGTCTGGAAGGGCCTGTAAGTAAGCATTTCACTGTTAGTCCACACTTGTTATTTACAAAGCATGTGACTAATACAATTGTATTTTGATTTGATTTGACACACACGCGTCACAAGTGTCACCCCCTATTTTCTCAACGGTGACGCTCCTGTCATGTTCCTCTCTGATGGCCCAGTTAGAAAATGGGGCTCACTTTACTTCCTGTACATGTAGAGCAGGGATTGAACCCGCTAGGCCTAGGAACACTCACACTCACACTCACACACACACACACACTTTATACTTTATCTCTCATGATGTCAGTGCAAGCTTATCTGTGGGGATGGTGTGATATGCTGGAGAAGACAGGGCAATCAATTCTAAACTCTATTGTTCCTCTATTACTCCTCTATTGTCATTATATTACTCCTCTATTGTCATTATATTACTCCTCTATTATTCCTCTATTGTCATTATATTGTTCCTCTATTCCTCCTCTATTGTCATTATATTATTCCTCTATTGTCATTATATTACTCCTCTATTGTCATTATATTGTTCCTCTATTACTCCTCTATTGTCATTATATTATTCCGCTATTGTCATTATATTACTCCTCTATTGTCATTATATTGTTCCTCTATTACTCCTCTATTGTCATTATATTGTTCCTCTATTGTCATTATATTGTTCCTCTATTGTCATTATATTGTTCCTCTATTACTCCTCTATTGTCATTATATTACTCCTCTATTGTCATTATATTGTTCCTCTATTGTCATTATATTACTCCTCTATTGTCATTATATTAATCCTCTATTGTCATTATATTATTCCTCTATTGTCATTATATTACTCCTCTATTGTCATTATATTGTTCCTCTATTGTCATTATATTACTCCTCTATTGTCATTATATTACTCCTCTATTGTCATTATATTAATCCTCTATTGTCATTATATTATTCCTCTATTGTCATTATATTGTTCCTCTACTGTCATTATATTACTCCTCTAGTGTCATTATATTGGTCCTCTATTATTCCTCTATTGTCATTATATTACTCCTCTATTGTCATTATATTATTCCTCTATTGTCATTATATTGTTCCTCTATTGTCATTATATTGTCCCTCTAATACTCCTCTATTGTCATTATATTACTCCTCTATTGTCATTATATTGGTCCTCTATTATTCCTCTATTGTCATTATATTACTCCTCTATTGTCATTATATTATTCCTCTATTGTCATTATATTGTTCCTCTATTGTCATTATATTGTCCCTCTATTACTCCTCTATTGTCATTATATTATTCCTCTATTGTCATTATATTGTTCCTCTATTCCTCCTCTATTGTCATTATATTGTTCCTCTACTGTCATTATATTACTCCTCTACTGTCATTATATTACTCCTATATTGTCATTATATTACTCCTCTATTGTCATTATATTGTTCCTCTATTGTCATTATATTGTTCCTCTATTGTCATTATATTGTTCCTCTATTATTCCTCTATTGTCATTATATTGTTCCTCTATTACTCCTCTATTGTCATTATATTATTCCGCTATTGTCATTATATTACTCCTCTATTGTCATTATATTGTTCCTCTATTACTCCTCTATTGTCATTATATTGTTCCTCTATTGTCATTATATTGTTCCTCTATTGTCATTATATTGTTCCTCTATTACTCCTCTATTGTCATTATATTGTTCCTCTACTGTCATTATATTACTCCTCTATTGTCACTATATTGTTCCTCTATTATTCCTCTATTGTCATTATATTACTCCTCTATTGTCATTATATTACTCCTCTATTGTCATTATATTGTTCCTCTATTGTCATTATATTGTTCCTCTATTGTCATTATGTTGTTCCTCTATTGTCATTATATTACTCCTCTATTGTCATTATATTGTTCCTCTATTGTCATTATATTGTTCCTCTATTGTCATTATATTGTTCCTCTATTGTCATTTTATTACTCCTCTATTGTCATTATATTGTTCCTCTACTGTCATTATATTACTCCTCTATTGTCATTATATTACTCCTCTATTGTCATTATATTACTCCTCTATTGTCATTATATTGTTCCTCTATTACTCCTCTATTGTCATTATATTGTTCCTCTATTGTCATTATATTACTCCTCTATTGTCATTATATTATTCCTCTATTGTCATTATATTATTCCTCTATTGTCATTATATTACTCCTCTATTGTCATTATATTACTCCTCTACTGTCATTATATTACTCCTCTATTGTCATTATATTGTTCCTCTATTACTCCTCTATTGTCATTATATTGTTCCTCTATTGTCATTATATTGTTCCTCTATTGTCATTATATTGTTCCTCTATTACTCCTCTATTGTCATTATATTACTCCTCTATTGTCATTATATTGTTCCTCTATTGTCATTATGTTGTTCCTCTATTGTCATTATATTACTCCTCTATTGTCATTATATTGTTCCTCTATTGTCATTATATTGTTCCTCTATTGTCATTATATTGTTCCTCTATTGTCATTATATTGTTCCTCTATTGTCATTTTATTACTCCTCTATTGTCATTATATTGTTCCTCTACTGTCATTATATTACTCCTCTATTGTCATTATATTGTTCCTCTATTACTCCTCTATTGTCATTATATTGTTCCTCTACTGTCATTATATTACTCCTCTATTGTCATTATATTACTCCTCTATTGTCATTATATTGTTCCTCTATTACTCCTCTATTGTCATTATATTGTTCCTCTACTGTCATTATATTACTCCTCTATTGTCATTATATTGTTCCTCTATTACTCCTCTATTGTCATTATATTGTTCCTCTACTGTCATTATATTACTCCTCTATTGTCATTATATTACTCCTCTATTGTCATTATATTGTTCCTCTATTGTCATTATATTGTTCCTCTATTGTCATTATATTGTTCCTCTATTACTCCTCTATTGTCATTATATTACTCCTCTATTGTCATTATATTGTTCCTCTATTGTCATTATATTATTCCTCTATTGTCATTATATTATTCCTCTATTGTCATTATATTGTTCCTCTACTGTCATTATATTACTCCTCTATTGTCATTATATTACTCCTCTATTGTCATTATATTGTTCCTCTATTATTCCTCTATTGTCATTATATTACTCCTCTATTGTCATTATATTACTCCTCTATTGTCATTATATTACTCCTCTATTATTCCTCTATTGTCATTATATTACTCCTCTATTACTCCTCTATTGTCATTATATTGTTCCTCTATTGTCATTATATTACTCCTCTACTGTCATTATATTACTCCTCTATTGTCATTATATTACTCCTCTATTGTCATTATATTATTCCTCTATTGTCATTATATTGTCCCTCTATTACTCCTCTATTGTCATTATATTGTTCCTCTATTGTCATTATATTGTTCCTCTATTGTCATTATATTACTCCTCTATTGTCATTATATTGTTTCTCTACTGTCATTATATTACTCCTCTATTGTCATTATATTACTCCTCTACTGTCATTATATTACTCCTCTATTGTCATTATATTGTTCCTCTATTACTCCTCTATTGTCATTATATTGTTCCTCTACTGTCATTATATTACTCCTCTATTGTCATTATATTACTCCTCTATTGTCATTATATTACTCCTCTATTGTCATTATATTGTTCCTCTATTACTCCTCTATTGTCATTATATTGTTCCTCTATTGTCATTATATTACTCCTCTATTGTCATTATATTGTTCCTCTATTGTCATTATATTATTCCTCTATTGTCATTATATTACTCCTCTATTGTCATTATATTACTCCTCTACTGTCATTATATTACTCCTCTATTGTCATTATATTGTTCCTCTATTACTCCTCTATTGTCATTATATTGTTCCTCTATTGTCATTATATTGTTCCTCTATTGTCATTATATTGTTCCTCTATTACTCCTCTATTGTCATTATATTACTCCTCTATTGTCATTATATTGTTCCTCTATTGTCATTATATTACTCCTCTATTGTCATTATATTATTCCTCTATTGTCATTATATTATTCCTCTATTGTCATTATATTGTTCCTCTACTGTCATTATATTACTCCTCTATTGTCATTATATTACTCCTCTATTGTCATTATATTGTTCCTCTATTATTCCTCTATTGTCATTATATTACTCCTCTATTGTCATTATATTACTCCTCTATTGTCATTATATTACTCCTCTATTATTCCTCTATTGTCATTATATTACTCCTCTATTACTCCTCTATTGTCATTATATTGTTCCTCTATTGTCATTATATTATTCCTCTATTGTCATTATATTACTCCTCTATTGTCATTATATTACTCCTCTATTGTCATTATATTACTCCTCTATTGTCATTATATTGTTCCTCTATTATTCCTCTATTGTCATTATATTACTCCTCTATTGTCATTATATTACTCCTCTATTGTCATTATATTACTCCTCTATTATTCCTCTATTGTCATTATATTACTCCTCTATTACTCCTCTACTGTCATTATATTACTCCTCTATTGTCATTATATTACTCCTCTATTGTCATTATATTATTCCTCTATTGTCATTATATTGTCCCTCTATTACTCCTCTATTGTCATTATATTGTTCCTCTATTGTCATTATATTGTTCCTCTATTGTCATTATATTACTCCTCTATTGTCATTATATTATTCCTCTATTGTCATTATATTGTTCCTCTATTGTCATTATATTGTTCCTCTATTGTCATTATATTATTCCTCTATTGTCATTATATTATTCCTCTATTGTCATTATATTGTTCCTCTATTGTCATTATTTTATTCCTCTATTGTCATTATATTATTCCTCTATTGTCATTATATTGTTCCTCTATTCCTCCTCTATTGTCATTATATTGTTCCTCTATTGTCATTATATTGTTCCTCTATTGTCATTATATTGTTCCTCTATTCCTCCTCTATTGTCATTATATTGTTCCTCTGTTGTCATTATATTGTTCCTCTATTCCTCCTCTATTGTCATTATATTGTTCCTCTATTGTCATTATATTGTTCCTCTATTCCTCCTCTATTGTCATTATATTGTTCCTCTATTGTCATTATATTGTTCCTCTATTCCTCCTCTATTGTCATTATATTGTTCCTCTATTCCTCCTCTATTGTCATTATATTGTTCCTCTATTGTCATTATATTGTTCCTCTATTCCTCCTCTATTGTCATTATATTGTTCCTCTATTGTCATTATATTGTTCCTCTATTACTCCTCTATTGTCATTATATTGTTCCTCTATTACTCCTCTATTGTCATTATATTGTTCCTCTATTACTCCTCTATTGTCATTATATTGTTCCTCTATTGTCATTATATTGTTCCTCTATTGCCATTATATTATTCCTCTATTACTCCTCTATTGTCATTATATTGTTCCTCTATTACTCCTCTATTGTCATTATATTGTTCCTCTATTGCCATTATATTGTTCCTCTATTGTCATTACATTATTCCTCTATTGTCATTACATTATTCCTCTATTGTCATTATATTGTTCCTCTATTGTTATTATATTGTTGCACTATTGTGCCTCTATTGTTTCCCTCAAGGCCGATGACATCAGACCTCCAGACCAACTCCTTGAATGGCCTACTCCTTGACAATTTTTCTCAATATGTATTTGTATAACTGTTACGTGTGTGTACATTACTGTATTCATACTTTGGATATTGTTTTTCAACCGGAAAAGTAAATAAATTGCCGGATTGCATCTTTAAAACAAAAAAACTGGTAAAAAGGGGTATTTCCTGGAAAACCTCTACTGATAATGAATATGACTACCATTGAGGTCCACAATCAGAATGATTTATTATTAATATTAGTATTATTATTCTTATTCTATTCTGAATGCATAATAAAATAATATAGTGGGCATTACAATATCAAATAATTGCTTCTGTGTTTAACTGAATGCCTAATATAAATATAGCAATATATTTTAGCAGTGTTACCCATTTGGACTACTGCATTCTATCATGGTATGGCTGTGTACGTCTGAGTCAAAATGGACACGGCGTTCTGTTTCTGCAACGCAGCGCACCACATTCATCTCCAGCCTCCTGCCTCCCTGCACCCTTCTCTGCATCCCATGACACCATCATCACCATCACCATCGGGCACAGTGTAAAGTGACCACGGTGACTGGCTGTACTGTGTGATGATGGACGGAAGAAGGCTAGCGGAGACCATAGCGTATTCCTTCTCCTCTCTTCTCCCTCCCTCGTTCATTCATACCCTCACTCACGTAACAGGGTGATCTTGCTGCCCGCTGGCCGACAGGGTATCTGAATGAATCTGCAGACATTCTTAATGTTGTCTCTCTCTGCCTTTCCTCACTCCGTCCCCCATGTTTGCTCTCTCTTTACCTCCCCCTCCCTTCTTTTCTCCCATCAGCTCAGTATGGAGCGGTGAGGGGGCTGTTGCTGTGCAGATTATGGGCTGTAATCCCTTGGTAGTGTGTGTGCGTGTGTGTGTGTGTGTGTGTGTGTGTGTGAGACAGGGCGATCCGGATGTTTCTGGCTGGCTCATGACATGACAACGGTAATGACCAAACCCCCCTCACCCCACCCCTCTCTCCTCTATCATCCTCCCATCTTCCCCCTCCATATCATCATCATCCCTCTATCAGAGGAGTGAGGGATACAGCTGTGGCACCACCAGGGAAGGTCAGGATTCACACAATGTCAGCATTCATTCAGCAAAACATCAGCCGGGTGGGAGGAAGGATGACCAAAGAGAGCGAGAGGGAAAGAAAGAGGGAGAGAAATATAGAGTATTTTGACAGAGACAGAAAGGAAGATAATTTTGTGTAAACAAGTTGCAAAGGTACATGCACAGAAATGTGCAGAGGAGAAATATTTTTTATGTCTGTGAAATGCATTTGAAGGTGTTCATATCTGCTGAGAAAGAGGTGAGAAAAGGAGGAGTGAAGGAGGAGAGAGGAGAGGGAGGAAAGGGATGTAGAAGAGGGCAGAAATAGATTGTCAGTCTCTTCTATGATATTCAAATGAAATGCCATTCTCTTCTATGCTATTCAAATGAATGGACTCACGTGTTCATTGATGAAAAACCAGACGGGAAAGAGTAAGAGCCACACCAGGACTCAGGATTAACAGAGAAATGCTTTGTCTGAGTTAATGTGCTCATACGCTCATTAAAAAATCAGTCATCATAGAGAAAGATGGAGATAGAGAGAGAAAGAGGCTTGCACATTTATGGCAATATGTTTGAATTAGTGGATGCAATGCATTTTTCCTTTACAGTTGCTTGCTATGAAAAGACTATGCGGGGTGCAAGATGGAAATGAGAAGAGAGAATCTGTAGAACTAGAGGGAAATAGACTTTTATCCTTATCATCCCTTCCTGTGCAATATGGTCTATAAATACACGACAGCTATACAGTACAATACATGGTTCTGAGGAGTGTGAAACTGGGAGAACACAGACCAAATTATTGAACCAAAATGTGGAATATTGTGGATATAAATATAATATACTAAATAATGAGGAATATTGGAGGAAGGATTCCCCTACAATATAATGGTACCTTCCAGTGACCTGTTTTATTACAGATGTAAGATCTTAATTTGATCACTCACTTTTGTTCTTGGGCAAATAAAAAATAAACAAATAACAAACAGTCCTCAGAAATTCCGGTGGAATAAATGGGGTCCCTGCGGAAAAAGTTTGAATACTACAGGATCCATTAGAGCCATTTGGATGGATAGGATTTTGTTGTTTTCTTTGTCACATACCCACGGTAATAGTAGAATGCTGAAAGTGGGTAAGTGAAGTGAGAGAGTGAATGAGTGAGAGAGAGTGAGAGAGAGAGAGAGAGAGAGAGAGGGGGGGGGGGGGGGGGAGCTCATCCCTTGGCAGTAGTACTGACCTCAACCCAGAGTCTCTCGGAGAGTTCTCAGGCAGCCCATTAACACCCCTATCACATCACAGCAAAGTCACAGTCTACCTGAACAGTGAAATAGTCAATTATGAGGCATCAATGCCAAAGAAACTGCACAATATAAAAAATGCTATAGCTGGAAGGAAAGTAGTGTAGAAACCTACCAAAAAACTATTTGGCAACAACAAATTCAATCCCTTTTAGACAACTTCCTGGACAAAACACTTAGTGAAAGTGTAACTTAGGCGGTAGAAAGCCTAACCAGTATATTTGACCTTTCAGCTTCCGTATCAAATCTAAAAATTCCAAGCAGAGCACCTAAGAAAACTAACAACAATGACAAATGGTTTGATGAAGAATGCAAAAACCTAAGAAAGAAATTGAGAAACCTATCCAACCAAAAACATAGAGACCCAGAAAACCTGAGTCTATGCCTTCACTATGGTGAATCACTAAAACAATATAGAAATACACTACGGAAAAAGAAGGAACAGCACGTCAGAAATCAGCTCAAAGTCATTTAACAATCCATAGAATCTGACCACTTCTGGGAAAATTGGAACACAATAAACAAATAACAACATGAAGACTTATCTATCCAAAACAGAGATGTGTGGATAAACCCCTTTTCCAATCTTTTTGTCTCTATAACAAATAACAACATGAAGACTTATCTATCCAAAACAGAGATGTGTGGATAAACCCCTTTTCCAATCTTTTTGTCTCTATAACAAATATCAACATGAAGACTTATCTATCCAAAACAGAGATGTGTGGATAAACCCCTTTTCCAATCTTTTTGTCTCTATAACAAATAACAACATGAAGACTTATCTATCCAAAACAGAGATGTGTGGATAAACCCCTTTTCCAATCTTTTTGTCTCTATAACAAATAACAACATGAAGACTTATCTATCCAAAACAGAGATGTGTGGATAAACCCCTTTTCCAATCTTTTTGTCTCTATAACAAATAACTACAGCAAAAACATATACATGATCAATTAGAAATCTTAGAATCAGCTATTAAAGACTACCAGAACCCACTGGATTCTCAAATCACATTGAATGAACGACAGGACAAAATACAAACCCTCCAACCCTAAAAGGCCTGTGGTGTTGATGGTATCCTACATGAAATTATAAAATATACAGACAACAAATTCCAATTGGCTATACTAAAACTCTTTAATATCATCCTCAGCTCTGGCATCTTCCCCAATATATGGAACCAAGGACTGATAACCAAATCCACAAAAGTGGAGACAAATTTGACCCCAATAACTACTGTGGGATATGCGTCAACAGCAACCTTGGGAAAATCCTCTGCATTATCATTAACAGCAGACTTGTACATTTGCTCAGCGAAAACAATGTATTGAGCAAATGTCAAATTGGCTTTTTACCAAATCTTTTTATGCTTTGCTGACTTCAAAAAAACCTATTGACTCTATTTGGCAATAGCGTCTGCTATACAAATTGATGGAAAGGGGTGTTGGGGGAAAAATATACGACATCATGACATCCATGTACACCAACAAGTATGCGGTTAAAATAAGCAAAAAACACACACATTTCTTTCCACAGGGCCGTGGGGTGAGACTGGGATGCAGCTTAAGGCCCACTCTCTTCAACATACAGTACCAGTCAAACGTTTGGACACACCTACTCATTCAAGGGGTTTTCTTTATTTTTACTATTTTCTACATTGTAGAATAATAGTGAAGACATCACAACTATGAAATAACACATATAGAATCATGTAGCAATCATTTTTTTTTTACAAATCAAAATATATTTTAGAATCTTCCAAGTTGCCACCCTTTGCCTTGATGACAGCTTTACACACCCTTGGCATTCTTTCAACCAGCATCACCTGAAATGCTTTTCAAACATTCTTGAAGGAGTTCCCACATATGCTGAGCACCTGTTGGCACCTTTTCCTTCACTCTACGGTCCAACTCATCCCAAACCATCTCAATTGGGTTAAGGTCAGGTGATTGTGAAGGCCAGGTCATCTGATGCAGCACTCCATCACTATCCTTATTGGTCAAATAACCCTTACACAGACTGGAGTTGTGTTTTGGGTCATTGTCCTGTTGAAAAACAAATGATAGTCCCACAAACTAGATAAGATGGCGTATCGCTGCAGAATGCTGTGGTAGCCATTCTGGTTAAGTATGCCTTGAATTCTAAAGAAATCACAGACAGTGTCACCAGCAAACACCCCCACACCATCACTCCTCCTCCTCCATGTTTCACGATGGGAACCACACATCTGTTCACCTACTCTGCGTATCACAAAGACACGGCGGTTGGAACCAAAAATCTCAAATTTGGACTCATCAGACCAGAGGACAGATTTACAGCGGTCTAATGTCCATTGCTCGTGTTTCTAAGCAAGTCTCTTCTTATTATTGCTATAATTTAGCAGTGGTTTCTTTGCAGTAATTTAACAATGAAGGCCTGATTCATGCAATATCCTCTGAACAGTTGATGTTGAGATGTGTCTGTTACTTGAACACCATGAAGCATTTATTTGGGCTGAAATTTCTGAGGCTGGTAACTCTAATGAGCTAATCTTCTGTAGCAGAGGTACACTGGGTCTTCCTTCCTGTGGCGGTCCTCGTGAGAGCAAGTTTCATCACAACGCTAGATTTGTTTTGCGACTGCACTTGAAGAAACTTTAAAAGTTCTTGAAATGTTCTGTATTGATTGACCTTCATGTCTTAAAGTAATAATGGATTGTCGTTTCTCTTTGCTTATTTGAGCTGTTCTTGCGATAATATGTACTTGGTATTTTACCAAATAGGGCTATCTTCTGTATACCACCCCTACCTTGTCACAACTCAAACGCATTAAGAAGGAAAGAAATTCGACAAATTCCCTTTTACACACCTGTTAATTGAAATGCATTCCAGGTGACTACCTCATGGAGCTGGTTGAGAGAATGCCAAGAGTGTGCAAAGCTGTTGTCAAGGCAAATGGAAGCTACTTTGAAGATTCTAAAATATATTTTGATTTGTTTATGTCAGAGTCTATGTGATGTGGGTAAGGCGGAGTCAGGCGCAGGACACAGAGATGAGTAATAATAGTAACTTTACTAAAAAATAATCTTCCAACAAGGAGAACGAAAATCCAGAATCACATAAACGAGACAACAGACAACAATAAACACGCACAAAACCGTGATGGCTCCAGAGGGTTAAATAGGGAAATAATTCAAACGTAATGGGAACCAGGTGTGTACAATCAAGACAAAACAAATGGAAAAAGAAATGTAGATCACTGGAGGCTAGAAAGCCGGTGACGTCGACCGTCGAACGCCGCCCGAACAAGGAGAGGCACCAACTTCGGCAGAAGTCGTGACAGTTGAACGCCTTTTTGCTTCCTACATGATTCCATATCTGTTATTTAACCGTTTTGATGTCTTCACTAATGAACAATGTAGATGTGTTCTACAATGTAAAAAATTGTAAAATAAAGAAAAACCCTTGAATGAGAAGGTGTGTCCAAACGTTTAGCTGGTAATGTATATATCAACGAATTGGCAAGGGCACTAGAACAGTCTGCAGCACCCGGCTTCACCCTACTAGAATCTGAAATAAAATGTCTACTGTTTGCAGATGATCTGGTTCTTCTCTCCCCAACTAAGGAGGGCCTACAGCAGCACCTAGATCTTCTGCATAGATTTAGTCAGACCTGGGCCCTGACAGTAAATCTCAGTTAGACAAAAATTGCCAGGACCATAATTACAAATTCCACCTAGACAAGGTTGCCCTAGAGCACACAAAAAACGATACATACCTTGGCCTAAACATCAGCACCACAGGTAACTTCCATAAAGCTGTGAACAGTCTGACAGACAAGGCAAGAAGGGCCTTCTATGCCATCTAAGGAACATAAAACTAGGATCCAATTAGGTTTCGTTTTAGGATCTGGCTAAAAATATTTGTCACACCCTGATCTGTTTTACCTGTCTTTGTGATTGTCTCCACCCCCCTCGAGGTGTTGCCCATCTTCCCCATCATCCCATGTGTATTTATACCTGTGTCTCTGTTTGTCTGTTGCCAGTTCGTCTTGTTTGTTAAGCCAACCAGTGTTTTTGTGTCAGCTCCTGCTTTCCCCCAGTCTCTCTTTTCTCGTCCTCCTGGTTTTTGACCCTTGCCTGTCCTGACCCTGTACACACCCGCCTGACCACTCTGCCTGCCCCTGAGCCTGCCTGCCGTCCTGTACCTTTGCCCCACCTCTGGAATACCGACCTCTGCCTGACCTGACCCTGAGCCTGCCTGCTGCCCTGTTCCTTTGCCCCTGTTGCTCTAATCAACATTGTTACTTCGACATCGACGTCTGCATCTGGGTCTTCCCTTGATTCCTGATAACTTGAATCAGTTATGGAACCCATTGCCCTTTATGGTTGTGAGGTCTGGGGTCCGCTCACCAACCAAGAATTCACAAAATGGGAAAAACACCAAATTGAGACTCTGCATGCAGAATTCTGCAAAAATATCCTCTGTGTACAACGTAAAACACAAAATAATGTGAACAGAGCCCCAGGACCAGCTTGCTTAGGGGACTCTTCACCAGGTTCATCTCTCTGTAGGTGATGGCTTTGTTATAGAAGGTTTGGGAATCTCTTCCTTTTAGGTGGTTGTAAAAAGTCAAATTTTTAGATTTAGATCGGGTATCGGCCTAATTCTGCTCTGCATGCAAACAAAAACGGACCCCACAGAGCCCTAGGACAGCAACACAATTAGAACCAACCAAATCACGAGAAAATAAAAAGATAATTACTTGACACATTAGAAAGAATTAACAAAAACAATAGGAAACTAGAATGCTACTTGGCCCTAAACAGGGAGAACAGTGGCAAAATACCTGACCACTGTGACTGACCCAAAATGAAGGAAAGCTTTGTCTATGTACAGACTCAGTGAGCATAGCCTTGCTATTGAGAGAGGTCGCTGTAGGCAGACCTGGCTCTCAAGAGAAGACAGGCTATGTGCACACTGCCCACAAAATGAGGTGGAAACTGAGCTGCACTTCCTAACCTCCTGCCAAATGTATTACACAGACCCACAAATAATTTGAAAACAAATTCAATTGTGATAAACTCCCATATGTACTGGGTGAAATACCACAGTGTGCTGTCACAACAGCAGGATTTGGACAAGAAAAGAGCAAGCAGTGAAGAACAAACACCATTGTAAATACAACCTGTATTTATTTGCTTTCCCTTTGATTTGCACATTGCATGCACTGTAGATAGACATTACATGACATTTGAAATATCTTTATTATTTTGGAACTTGTCTGTAATATTTTTTTTCTTACTTTTGTTTATCCATTTCACTTGCTTTGGCAATGTAAACATATGCTTCCCATGCCAATAAAGCCCATTGAATTGAATTGAATTGAATTGAGAGAGAGAGCGAGAGAGAGTGTCAGTGCACAGTGGGCATTGATTGTGTGTCTGTGTCAGCATGTGTGTATGTGTCTGTCTGTCTGTCTGTCTGTCTGTCTGTCTGTCTGTCTGTCTGTCTGTCTGTCTGTCTTTGTGTGTCTATTGACTGGGCTCTACAGGAAGCAGGAAGCTGATCGACCTGGTTTGTTAGAGTGAAAGTGTCAGCACTGGTCTACAAGGTCTTCAAAGTATGTCTATACAGTAGGTCTACACAATGCCTGGCTTTCTACACTATTTTCTGAAAATAAGTCTGTCAAAATTACGAAATTACAAACCAAAACAGTCACGCACCATGATGCCTGTAAGACTGCATGTCCACAGGGGATCTGACATTAAATCACCTTTTTACTTCCTGTGCTTGTGGAGCCTGAGAAAAGCTCAAATAACACACACACACACACACACACACACACACACACACACACACACACACACACACACACACACACACACACACACACACACACACACACACACACACACACACACACACACACACACACACACACACACACACACACACACACTTTATATAGGTGTTTTACACAGGCAGCCCAATTCTGATCTTATTTTCACTAATTGGTCTATCTGCTCTGAAAAAAGATAAGATGTGATTGGTCAAGGACCATTTAGTGGAAAAAAGTTTAGAACTGGTCTGCCTGTATAAGCACTGCCTTAGTAAGCTACATCTGTTTGATATTTACTGGACATATATTTGGCCTGTTTACTTTTTGTATCATGCTGTGTGTCTGTCTCGGTTCTATATAGTACTATGCTACATAGAACCCATTTCAAATGGGTAGTAGGTGCATGTGGAGGTAGAATGATTTAAAGGTTTGATATTTGCAGTGTCTTTATGGTACAGATCTGCTATCTTAATTTGATCACCCTCTTGTCGCAGACAATGTTTGCAGCAGGAAATGCAAATTGTAGCGTGTTTCCGACTTGATTTGCCCTAGAGAAATATGTAAAAATGTCCATTAATTGTAATCCCCATAATAATTCATTTTTCCTGTTGCTGCAGGATTATTATCCTATTCATAAATCAAAGGTTTACATGTCTCTTTGTTATATGTTCTGTTTCATTGGTATGCAGGTGTACCTTTGAGAGCTAGTCCTGTAAATAGGCCTTTTCAAGTTTTTCATTGGATTAGGGTTAGGGTTAGGATTAAGGTTAGGGCTGAGGCTTGGGTTAAGGTTAGGGTTAGGGTTAGGATTAAGGTTAGGGCTGAGGCTTGGGTTAAGGTTTAACTGGGGTGTGGACATAAAGCAAAGCCAAGGGTTAGGGTTTCATTTCATCTCCTGTAATTGATTGAATTGGGACAGTATGGCATCAATCCCATCAAAAAAATTGGTAAAACCCAAGATGGTAAAACCTGGTCTATCTGTGATTTACCATAGAACCCTTTCTGCCTTTCTATATCCTTTCACAGACCTACCACATAATCATTCAGGAACAATCACAAGGAACCTCTCCTCTGCTATTTCCATTATCAGCCCACCTTATTCCCATCTTCCTTCTCCCCCTCCTTCTGCTGCCTCCTCCGTCTTCCTCATATTTCTTTTAGAATTCATCACTACGCATGTTTGCCTACTGGCACTTGTAGAAAAAAAGGTTCCAAACGGGTTGTTTGGCTGTCTCCATGTGAGAACCCTTTTTAGGGTTCGAGGTAGATCCCTGTGTGGAAAGGGTTCTACCTGGATCCCACAATAGTTATTCAAACGGTTATCCTATGGGGACAGCCAAAGAACCCTTTTAGGTTCTAGATAGCAAAACAAATTCTAAGAGTGTACCCATGTAGAGGAATCATGTACAAGGGCCACTGTGAAAGTGGTACCCTACTTTTCTCAATGACATACCATGACATAAAGAGTTTTACTTTACATTCTTACTCTTATGGATTAGGGTTTTTAGTTAGTCCAATAAGGTCTTTAACAACATGTCTGTAATTTCCAGCAGTGAGAAATGCGAGGTTAAAGATTAATTTAATTACATCACTTAATTTCACATCATAGGCCCAGACAAGCAAGCGTCTATAAGTTTCCTTGTTAACAATATCCATCTAAGACATGATTTCAAAGATCCTAAATATTGGAAAATAACATTTCTAGTGATAGTAATTGTAGCTAAGAGTCTTGCGAAATTATTAACTCTTGCCAGTTTGTGTGGGTGTTTTCTGAGTGCATAGGTTACAGCTGAGAATATTCTGTTCTCAGAATCTTGTGTGTGTGTGTGTGTGTGTGTGTGTGTGTGTGTGTGTGTGTGTGTGTGTGTGTGTGCGTGTGTGTGTGTACTGCATGTTTCTTTGTCTTATCAACAACATTCGTGACACAAATCATTAACTGTGGACAGTTTGTGTGTTTTCACCCATACACATAGCGCTCCTCTTTGTTCAATAACATCCATCTTTCTGATGAGTGCTATGGCTATTAATAACCTTCTCCACTAGGAGACCAGGCATGAGACAGAGCTCAGCTGCTCAAGCAGACAAGGGACCAGCCCTGAACTGAGTTTCTAATCAATACCACCCACTTTCTAACAGAGGGCCAAGCTAGGACACTATGTCCGTCTCTGCTGATGAAAGGCATAGAAAGGCTCCATTCCAAATGGCACCCTAAATCCTATGGGCCCTGGTCAAAAGTAGTGCTTTAAATAGGGAACAGGGTGCCATTTGGGAACCAGACAAAATGGAAGCGTCAATCTGAAACTTGTCTGGCATAATTGGTCTGTCACAACCTTATTGGCCTTCCTCTGATGTCATAGACATGGAGAATTAACAGGTCAGAGTGTATTCTCTCTATAAAGTGCGTGTCTTGAATATAACATTTAAATACAGTCATCTTCTTCTTAAAAATTAATTTGTTCTGAAACCTTCACTAACAGGAATCAAATAGTCTAATAAGCAAACAATGACATAACTGAAAGTGAATTTTGTACATGTTTTGTGTGATTTCACCCACAGAAACATAGCATTTGTTATAAATGGCCGTCCTCGATATGAGCTGGTTTCTCCTCATTGGTGTAAAAAATACAAGACTGAGTCCACGTTTCACTTCAGGATTTAGACTATGCTGCCATCTAGAGGAATGTAGATATGGTAGCACCTTATTTTATTATTCCATGGTGATACTAGTGGCCCTCAGAGGTTCTGTAGAAACTAGTGGCTTTTTCAGCAGTAAGCGAGCATGTGTGTTTAAAACCTAAATATAGTCCCTTTGTGATTTTGACCTGATGAAGATCGTTGTCTTTTGTGTGCATTAAATCACCATGGGAGCATGCCAGAGTTGCGGACATTCCTTTTTTCTTTGATACACAGAATATTCAAAAGTATGTGGATACCCCTTCAAATGAATGGATTCGGCTACTTCAGCCACACCCGTTGCTGACAGGAGTACAAAATTGAGCACAAAGCCATGCAATCTCCATAGACAAACATTGGCAGCAGAATGGCATTACTGAGGAGCCAATGCCAAGCGTCAGCTGGAGTGGTGTAAAGCTCGCAACCATTGGACTCTGGAGTAGTGCAAACGCGTTCTCTGGAGTGATCACCATTTGGCAGTCCGATGGACTAATCTGGCTTTGTCGGATGCCAGAAGAATGCTATCTGCCTCAATGCATAGTGCCAACTGTAAAGTTTGGTGGAAGATTATTCATGGTCTGTGGCTGCTTTTCCTTATTCGGGATAGGTCCCTTAGTTTCAGTGAAGAGAAATCTTAACACTACAGCATACAATGACATTCTAGACGATTCTGTGCTTCCAACTTTGTGGCAACAGTTTGGGGAAGGCCTTTTCTGTTTCAGAATGACAATGCCCCGGTGCTCAAAGCAAGGTCCATACAGAAACGATTTGTCGAGATCGGTGTGGAAGAACTTGACTGGCCTGCACAGAGCCCTGACCTCAACCCCATTGAACACCTTTGGGATGAATTGGAACGCCGACAGTGAGCCAGGCCTAATCGCCCAACATCAGTGCCCGACCTCGCTAATGCTCTTGTGGCTGAATGGAAGCAAGTACCCGCAGCAATGTTCCAAAATCTAGTGGAAAGCTTTCCCAGAAGAGTGGAGGATGTTATAGCAGCAAAGGGGGGACCAAATCCATATTAATGCCCATGATTTTGGAATGAGATGTTCAATGAGCAGGTGTTCACATACTTTTGGCCATTTTTTGTACATATGTCAATGGACTGTCCTTGGACTGATTCAATTATTAAACATCTCACTGCTTTTTAAGCATTTTACGTGTTTATTTTCCTTGAAGATGGGGTTTATATAGACCAAGGGTCTCCAATAGGTCGATCGTCAGCTACCAGATGCTCACAGCCCACCTATGAGTAGCTCACCAAACAATTCTGAAAGTACATGCAATTTTCACGTGTTCCACCACAAACTGCCAGAAACAAATCTCACAGGCATCAGATTCCGCAAGCTCACAGCTACTATCTAATCAACGCAATGTTCACATTATCCCACCCCTGGTTAGCCACAATTGGTTTAAAAAGCCAAACGTAACACAAAATCTAACAATTCATTTCCAGCAGTATTGCCCATGTCTGTATGTGGCACGTGCGTTTGTCTATCACTCTGTGTGTAGCCAGTTGATGTTATAACCAACTTGTGGGATGACAGAAATACTTTCCCTTAAACCTTCCTAATTAAATGTTAACCGCAGAGTAGGCTTACCTGACAGAAGTATATAATGAGCAGTGCTTGACTTGGGATGGAAGAAGAGCAGGAGCTGTCTTTTTCCAAGTCGGTCCATTAGACTACATTATGTTAACCAAAATTCACAAATGACATTATGCGATAGAGACCTCTGATTATTCACTGTTTATGATTTATACACATTTTCCATTTCTTCATGACTATTCTTATAGCTTACATGACAAGTAACCACTATTGACACTGGAAAACTGCTACCACCTCCTGCCGTTGTGCCCTTGATCAAGGCACTTAGCCCCACATAGAACTAAAGTGTTAGTCACATGTTGTCAACATACAATTATTCCCTCCTTCAATAAATCAGGGATCAAATGGATAAGGTGGGCTACATCAAAGCAAGGTATCTAACTAGACATGTTTATATAGAAGGCTCAACTATTCATGTTTCGGGGGAGATCTATGCACAGCAAGTTATTTGTCAATTACACTATTCTTAGAATATTTTTAACGCTGTCGCAATTACATGGCTACTGTTTCTTAAGGATCTGCCCCTTTAAAAAACAATGTTGCCTAAAATGACATACCCAAATCTAACTGCCTGTAGCGCAGGACCTGTAACAAGGATATGCATATTCTTGATACCATTTGAATGGAAACACTTGGAAGTTTGTGGTATTGTGAAATTAATGTAGGAGAATATAACAAGAAAAGAAAAGAAAAAAAAAACAGTTTTTTTGTATCATCATCTTTGAAATGCAAGAGAAAGGCCATAATGCTCTTCAGAGTCTGACCACATAGACTCTGACTAGCCTCAGGTATGGAGCTACTTTGGGGTCTGGTGGTGATGCACGGGCTGGGGTCTGTTTGCACCTGATCTGCCTGGTTGTGCTTCTTTAAAAAGAAGTCTGATATCTCTCCCTTTCTTTTCATGTTTAATTGACCCTATGAAAGAATAAGATAGTCTATGGTTACATCTAAGCATCCAATTACCCACACTTTAGTCCAATCTCAACCTTAATTACACATCCCCATTATCATGACTATACCTTAAAATCAACTACCAGCCTAAGTTACTAGTTAGATCATGGCTAGCCCTACTCTGCAGTAAGTAACTTAGCTAGCTATAAGTTCTTACACCTTTACGATAGCAAACAGGCTATCTGAAAATTGTGGTAATCTTTAGAGTAACGTTAACAGATTGATAATAACAATTGTTCGTTTTGAGTTCAAGTACAAACATTTAACTGAGTTAATGGATTTCAAATTGCTGAATGTTAACTTGCCGAATACTGACAGCTGTAGCCTACTAGTTACCCCACATAAGCTAAACATTCGTATACTGCTACTTGCGACACTGCACTGTATGTGTGTATTACTAGCACAGATGTAAACATAATGTTAGGCTAAATTGGGAACCGATCTCTCTTATCTGATTAACTCTGTTAATGGAGCCAAAGGTCTAACGTTAACTTACACAGCGACTCAACTTTCATAAAGTTTTTCAGGAAACCTAAACCCAATGCTAAACCTTAAAACTTCAAATCTGATGCTTTCGCCAATCGTGAAAAGAGCTCGTGGAGCTGTGGAAATATTATCTCTTCTTCTTCTGTATGTTCTTCTCATTCTTTTGTATCTCACAATCAACGTTAACCAGCAGCCCCGCCACTTGGTTTGGTATAAAGCTGAGGGATGGGGCTTGGAAAAGGGTCTTTATTGCACTGGCAGGTTATGTGATTGGTTAAGTATTAACATTCTGTTTTATTGTGACCTGTAGAATGCCTGGAATCTGATTGCTTTCATAACTTGTTTAGAATTAATTTAGCAGATGCTCTTACCCAGAGCGACTTACTTCTGTGTAGTGAGTGAGTAAAGTAGTGAGTTTATACATTTTTGTACGTTTCCCCTGTGGGAATCAAAATCCACAACCATGGCGTTCAGTGTGGGAAATGTACTTTTTTCGTCCACCAGCCACCGTGGCACCAACTTAATATTCTCAACTTGTATATTATTATTTCTAAAATATTGTAGACTGAATATTCACAGTTAAAATGAAGACTTTGTTCCCTTTTAAAAATGTGTTAATCTTTTTATTTTCACCATTGGTTGTATACCACACCCCCCGTGTCGTGTTCTTTAATTATAGTAGTTCAGAACTCTATGCTGACATTTTTTATAAGGAGTAGGCCTATATGATGTGCTTCTAAGTGGAAATGTAGGAGCACACATACATCTAGGATAACAATTAAAGTACTTGAGTGTCTTCATGATAATAAATTACTAAAAGTTCATGAATAAACGATTTTAGGAGTGATCCATGCTCAATCAAGCATAATCATTAGGTGAGACAAAAATGTTCAGCTGCCCCTTTAAGGGACTGGCCATTACTGTGGTAACTTGGGAACTTTCTTGTCAGTGATGAAAAAAAATCTCAGACTGCAGATGTCATCCTAACAGCAGACAGTTGAAAAACATTGAAAAACAACCTAGCGTGTGAACAAAACAATCGAACTGGCCAAGAAACACGAGGACAAAATCACACTAGTAGGGGAGAGCCTGGACCAAAGTAACACATGCCGAAAGTAACACGCCCAACATTTACCTGGAGCTAACTCTGCAAATAGCACTGCTAGGTGATTTAAAAAGTCATAGTCAATCGATCAATAATATAATAATACTCGTAGCAAAAAGGTTTGTCTTTAAATTACAATATGTAGAATCTATGAGAATATAACATTTCAAAACTTTTGTGAAACATCACAGCACAGTTTAAAAATAGAAATCAAAAATGGAAGATGGGAGGGGTTGAGTGGAGCTATTGTAAAATATACTGTGTCCATAAAATTGATATAGTATATTAAAGGTGTAAGTAGAAGTCTACGGGTCCATTCGTTTACTCCAATTAGGGGAAGGGTGGTAGGGTTAGGGGGAAATAATGAAGGAAAATATATTTTATATACAGTGCCTTGCGAAAGTATTCGGCCCCCTTGAACTTTGCGACCTTTTGCCACATTTCAGGCTTCAAACATAAAGATATAAAACTGTATTTTTTTGTGAAGAATCAACAACAAGTGGGACACAATCATGAAGTGGAACAACATTTATTGGATATTTCAAACTTTTTTAACAAATCAAAAACTGAAAAATTGGGTGTGCAAAATTATGCTCTTTTGCACACCAGTATTTCTACTTACACATCCTCACCTGCGCATACATCACTTGCTAAATTGTAAGTACTTCACCACTATTTGCCTATTTAGTGCCTTACCTCCTTACTTCATTTGAACACACTGTTTACAGATTTTTCTATTGTGTTATTGACTGTATGTTTGTTTATCCCATGTGTAGCTCCGTGTTGTTTTTTGTCACACTGCTTTGCTTTATCTTGGCCAGGTCACAGTTGTAAATGAGAACTTGTTCTCAACTGGTCTACCTGGTTAAATAAAGGTAAAAAGAGTAAATAGCGAAGACATCAAAACTATGAAATAACACATACGGAATCATGTAGTAAGCAAAAAAGTGTTAAACAAATCAAAGTACATTTTATATTTTATATTATTCAAAGTAGCCACCCTTTGACTTGATGACAGCTTTGCACACTTTTGGTATTCTCTCATCCAGCTTCACCTGGAATGCATTTCAATTAACAGTAGTACATTGTCTCAAGCAAGTGCCCCAAATGCAGCTGGTGGCCACAACAGATACAGGTGTGCATTGTCTCATTAATGTGAAGACTGTTATATTGTCAAATCAATTCTCTAGGTGTAATTATTACATGATTAAACTAATCATGTAAACATTAGTTAACTAGGTGTCACGATCGTCGTAATGAGTGGACCAAGGTGCGGCGTGGTAGGCGTACATTTTCCTTTATTAAATGAACACCGAACAAAAACAACAAAATACCAAACGAAAGCTAATAATAGTGCTAGCATGCAACTATCCATAGACAAGATCCCACAAACTAAAAGTGGGAAAACGATAGACAGCTGCCTCTGATTGGGAACCATACCCGGTCAACAAAGAAATAGAAAAACTAGAAAGCACATAGAAATAATAAACTAGAACACCCGCCAGTCACGCCCGGACCTACTCCACCATAAAAAATATAGGCTTTCTATGGTCAGGACGTGACACTAGGAAGTCGGGGCACCACAGGAAAATGTTGTTAAAAGAGTTAATATTTCCAGATTTGAACTATCTTCAGATATTTTCATATCTTATTGATTACAGTCACTTATTAATGTCTTACCTCATCAGTCATGTTCTGAACATTGAGAACACTTGAATATCTGCACGAACCCTAGCATAAATGATGAATCAGCGATATACCAATTGGCTTAATTATTTATTTACTAACTAACTAAATAATCACAAAGAAGTACATAAAAACACACAGGATAGGTTATACATTGGTTACTAACATGATACAATGAAAATTCCCTAGGTGACTAAAGCGATATGACAACTTGGTAGACAAATGAAAGGGGTGGGGACAGATCATAGTGGGAAAGACAGAGTGGAAGAGACAGAGAGTGGGCTTATTGTACATACATGTGGAAAATACGCCCATCGTAAATATGGTTATTTAACACCCTAACAACCGCTCATTCGGATTTAGAAATGCAACACATATTTATGCTTGTATGTCTTTGTTGTTACTCTGAAATTGCCAGTCCATCTGGGGAGAGTAGTTTATCAGAAGTCTCTGGTACTGTATGTTAAATCGGGTGTGTCAGACGTACCAATGGTTGTTTGTGTCACGCCCTGACCATAGTTTACTTTGTATTTTCTATGTTTTGATTGGTCAGGGTGTGATCTGAGTGGGCATTCTATGTTACATGTCTAGTTTGTCTAGTTCTATGTTCGGCCTGATATGGTTCTCAATCAGAGGCAGGTGTTCGTCATTGTCTCTGATTGGGAACCATATTTAGGTAGCCTGGGTTTCACTGTGTGTTTGTGGGTGATTGTTCCTGTCCTTAGTGTTAGTTTGCACCAGTTTAGGCTGTTTCGGTTTTCATTACATTTATTATTTTGCACTGTTTGTATTTAGATTCGTGTTGCTATAGTCACAATAAACATGGATCGTAATCTACACGCCGCATTTTGGTCCGACTCTCCTTCTCATAAAGAAAACCGTTACAGTTTGACAGGGAAATGTTCTCCAGAATGGTTCTTTCAGAGTGCCATTCAGTCGTTTGATCGGTCGCTTTACTAGACTAGTACTAGACCAGTACTTAAACAGCTGAATGTTCCTGTGTAGTCTTCAGTTTCATAGATTACTTAACCATTCGTGACGTCCGGTTCACACCGTTCGTATATTGGTCTATAGAGTGATAGATTTCTTAACCATATGTAACGTATTCAGCTGGCGCTGCATGTAACTGGACTGTATTTAAATATCCACGGACCACTTCAACTGGTTGGAATACAGAAATATTGTTTCATTATTCAACCTCTTTATTTTAAAGTTTTGGTGGGAGGAATGCCTTTGTTCTACAGAGTAAATCCTCTCTCAATACTGCATGTCCAGTGAAGAGAGTTTCTGTAAGGAATTTACGACCTGTCATGAAGTCATAAAACTGTGGTGAGAGAGAGAGACATGCAGAATTCTGCAAAAAATATCTTCTGTGTACAACATAGAACACCAAATAATGCATGCAGAGCAGAATTAGGCCGATACCTGCTAATTATCAAAATCCAGAAAAGAGACGTTCAATTCTACAAACACCTAAAAGGAAACGATTCCCGAATCTTCCATAACAAAGCCATCACCTACAGAAAGATGAACCTGGAGAAGAGTCCCCTAAGCAAGCTGGTCCTGGGGCTCTGTTCACAAACACAAACACACGTCACAGAGCCCCAGGACAGCAACACAATTAGACCCAACCAAATCACAAGAAAACAAAAAGAGAATTACTTGACACATTGTAAAGAATTAACAAAAAAACAGAGCAAACATAAATTGCTATTTGGCACTAAACAGAGAGTACACAGTGGCAGAATACCTGACCACTGTGACTGGCCCAAACTAACTTTGACTATGTACAGACTCAGTGAGCATGGCCTTGCTAATGAGAAAGGCCACCGTAGGCAGGCTATGTGCACACTGCCCACAAAATGAGGTGGAAACTGAGCTGCACTTCCTAACCTCCTGCCCAATGTATGCCCATGTTAGAGACACATATTTCCCTCAGATTACACAGATTCACAAAGAATTTGAAAACAAACCCGATTATGATCAACTCCCATATCTCCTGGGTGAAATACAACAGTGTGCCATCACAGCAGCAGGATTTGTAACCTGTTGCCACAAGAAAAGGTCAACCAGTGAAGAACAAACACCATTGTAAATACAACCTATATTTATGCTTATTTATTTTCCCTGTTGTACTTTAACCATTTGTACATCATTACAACATTGTATATGCACATAATATGACATTTATAATGTCTTTATTCTTTTGTAACTTCTGTATGTGTAATGTTTACAGTTCATTTTTATTGTTTATTTCACTTTTGTATATTATCTACTTCACTTGCTTTGGCAATGTTAACATATGTTTCCCATGCCAATAAAGCCCCTTGAATTGAGTTTAATTGAATTGAGACAGAGAGAGCGGGAGAGAGGGAGAGAGAGAGAGGGAGAGAGAGAGAGAGAGAGAGAGAGAGAGAGAGAGAGAGAGAGAGAGAGTGGGCCGCCTATGATCGTCCCCCCAAGGGCACGTCATGACACTTGTTAAAAGTTAATTTGTGGAATTTCTTTCCTTAATGCTTTTGAGCCAATCAGTTGTGTGTTTACAAGGTAGGGGTGGTATACAGAAGATTGCCCAATTAAGTAAAAGGCCAAGTGCATATTATGGCAAGAACAGCTCAAATATGTAAAGATAAATGACAGTCCATTATTACTTTAAGACATGAAGGTCAGTCAAACTGGAAAATTTCAAGAACTTTGAAAGTTTTGTCAAGCGCAGCCGCAAAAACCATCAAGCACTATTATGACACTGGCTCTCATGAGGACCATCACAGGAGGGAAGACCCAGAGTTACTTCTGCTGCAGAGGATACGTTTATTAGAGTTACCTGCACCTCAGATTGCAGCCCAAATAAATGCTTCACAGAGTTCAAGTAACAGACACATCTCAACATCAACTGTTCAGCCCTTCATGGTTGATTTGCTGCAAAGAAACCACTACTAAAGGACACCAACAAGAAGAAGAGACTTGCTTGGGCCAAGAAACACGAGCAATGGACATTAGACTGGTGGAAATCTGTCCTTTGGTCTGATGAGTCCAAATTTGAGATTTTTGGTTCCAACTGCCTTTGTGAGACTCAAAGTAGGTGAACGCAGAGTAGGTGAACGGTATATATTTACATAATACAATATTTGGGATTGATGGAATATTAAAGCCTCTAAAAAAATTGAATAAAAAATCAAAACGCCTATTTTCTCAGATAACTCCGAAGCTTGAATGACGTAGTGAAGTCAGCACGTTCCTAATTTGGAAGACGACCTCCCTGCAAAAAAACTATAAACGTTCCACTGTCAATGTTTGTCTATGGAGATTGCATGGCTGTGTGCTCAATTTTATACATCTGTCAGCAATGGGTGTGGCTGAAATAGCCAAATCCACTAATTTGAAGGGGTGTCCACATACTTTTGTATATATAGTGTATATATCGTTGTATTTTTTTTCACTTTCTCTTACTAAGCTAGTGAATGCAGCTAGCTTTAATTTATTTAACCTTTATTTAACTAGACAAGTCAGTTAAGAACAAATTATTATTTATAATGACGGCCTACCGGAGAACAGTGGGTTAACTACCTTATTCTGGGGCAGAACGACAGATTTTTACCTTGTCAGCTCGGGGATTCGGTTACTGGCCCACCACTCTAACCTCTAGTGAATAGTTGAGCCTACTTAATCACCAGGTTCAAACAGAGAGCGATACTATGTTAGCTAGCTAGCTATGGTTAGCCAACACTGGAATTCTTCCAAGCCAAAGTAAGCTTTTTGTTTTATTAATTTATTGTCACTGGGGCCCAACGGTGTATCTGCTAAACTGCTTGCTGACTGTACACTCACTCTACTGCATTATTGAAGAGGGTTCACTATGACGTTAACTCTATTAGCTATGTTGACTATGACGTTATCTAATATGGTGACGACAATGTAGGCTGTGTGTAACGGTTAGCGCTTACAGTATGATATGAAGGTTTGGTTTGGAAAGGTTTTTTCGCCTGGTCACAGACAGCTGATGTGTTGCACACTGAAGTCAACAAACAAAGGGTAAAGGTGAGAGGAAGAGAGCGCGTAGATGCGAGAAAGAATCATACAATGAACAAAGTGATCATGCTGTTTGTATGTGGCTGCTATGAAAGTGAACTGTGTTTGCGTGTGATCAGGGTTGTATTCATTCTGACGTTTCTGTTGAAAAACATTTCTTAAACGTAAGCAAACCGAACTAAACAGGGATCAACATATCTGAATTTGTAATATAGAAACTCTCGTTTGCAACTGTTAAAATAATGATTACACCCTAGATTAGCAAGATGTAGGCAAGAGTGTTCAAGGCATTATTGAATGTATATCTGTATAAATTAACACTCTTTATGGATAAATTATGGTTTCAAATGTACCGGCATATGGCAGACTGCGTGTATGGCGTTTTATGGGCGAGCAGTTTGTTGATCTCAACGTTATGAACTGAGTTCCCCATGGTGGCGGTGGGGCTATGTTATGGGCAGGCATAAACTATTGACAACTATTGACATAAACTATCAATGGCAACCTGAATGCACAGAGATACCATGATGAGATCCTGAGGCCCATTATAGTGCCATTCATCCACTGCCAACACCTCATGTTTCAGCATGATAATGCGCGGCCCCATGACACAATGATCTGTACACAATTCCTGGAAGCTGAAAATGTCCCTGTTCTTCCATGACCTGCATACTCACCAGACATGTCATCCATGGCGCCTGCTTGGGATGCTCTGGATCGACATGTACGACAGAGCGTTCCAGTTCCTGCCAATATCCAGCATCTTCTCACAGCTGTTGAAGAGGACTGGGACAACATTACACAATCCACAAGTAACAGCCTGATTAACTCTACATGAAAGAGCTGCATGAGACAAATTTGATTTGATTTACTAGGATCCCAATTAGCCGACACCAATGGCAACAGCTAGTCTTACTGGGGTCCGACATATAACGAAAAATACATTACAGACAAGACTTTACAATTACATGCATTTAAAAACATGAACATGTAGTGTGTGTGCATCAGTTACACATACATGTCAGTACATACACACAACAAGTTGGTCACATGGGGGAGAGGCTTTGTGCCGTGAGGTGTTGCTTGATTTGTTTTTTATTTGGTCAGATTAGATACTGACTGGTTTTCTGATCCACGGCCCTACATTTTTTTTAAAGATGCGTATCTGTATTCCCAGTCATGTGAAATCCATAGATTAGGACCTAATTAATTTATTTAAATTGACTGATTTCCTTATATGTACTTTAAATCTTTGAAATTGTTGCATGTTGCATTTATGTTTTTATCTTTATTATTCTGGTGGTCAAATACCTTATGCCATGGAAATGTGATAAGCATGATGAGTTTTCCATTTGCGAAGAGAATGAAGACTTTTATTCTATCAAGGCACGAGGAGCGCGCATGACAAGGACAGCTGGAGCGAACCTGATTGGTCGGGCTAAGCATGAAGTCATTGAAAAGGGTGAGAAAGATCTCCTACCACATTCCCATTAAAGTGAGATGAGAAAATGATAGTTAATGCAGCTATTATGTGATCCAATTTAGTCCGATTAATATTGTAAGGGAAAATATTGTGGTTGCGCAACATTGTGATGTTGACACATGGTTCATTTTCATAAATTACGAACCTATAGCATTAATTATTCAAATTCTAGCCTACTTAAACACCAGGCGCAAACAGAGAGGGATACTATGTTAAGTAGCTGGCTATGGCTATCCAACACTGGAACTCTTCCAAGCCAAAGTAAGCTTTTGGTTTTATGAATTTATTGTCACTGGGGACTGACGGTGTATCTGACTGTAAACACACTCTCAAATTCTACATGTGACCTTTGGAGAAGAAAAAGGGTTCCCAAATGCTCTGTGTGACCACCCACCAACATGGCTGATGAAATAGGCGTTCTTACCACTAATTTAAAAAACTATCCTCATTTGGCTGGTGGCAGGTATTCATTTCCAACCCTGCTAATGTTGCATGCGCCATGCTCTACCAACTGAGCCACACGAGACAACATACACATGCTTGAATGATTATGTTGTAATGTTTTAAACAACTATTCTAGACATCTGAAAGGTACCTATTCACATCTGTGTGGCTCTCCAAAACATGTGAGAGTTTCATATGATTCACTAGATCTAATCTCAATTTTCCGACACAGCTCAGAACAATGACCACCAATCTATATCTTAACATGGCAGTGAAGGGATTTTACATCCCCTTTTCAAGTAAATGCATACAGTTTGGTGGAACATACTAGATCTAGGCTACATCCCAATTGCCACCCATTTCTCTACATAGTACACTACTTTTGACCAAAGCCCTATGGGGCCTGGTCAAAAGTAGTGCACTACTGCATATAATGAATAGGGTTCCATTTGGAACACATACATAGTGTTTCTAAGTCCTTTGTCTAATATCCATGTCTCTCTAAAGCGTGTCTGATACTTGAGCATCCGTGACTACAGAACCACGAGGGAGGAACGTGTGTTTTTGGGTCAAGGAGGTTTGGAGGAGAGCAAAGAGGAGAGGATGTACTTACTGGGAAAGCCAGCCTATTTAGAGAACTGGTGGTTGTAATATATTTTATGTTTAGTATCTTAAGGCCAAATCCTGAAACTGGCTTGACGTCCAGGATCAATAAACGCCAACGTCTCGAGCTTTTTGCGCAGATCTTAAGTCAGAATAATACCCAGAAGTAACAACTGGTATGATAGATTTCATTGATTGTTAACATTTCAAAGTTAAAATGATGTTTTATTCCAAATGTCAATAGACAACAGAACAGAGAGGACAACTTCTGGAAACCAAGGCAAAGCGCTAGGGCTAAGTTGACATTGCCTAGGCTCTATTTTAAGTCAATGTTTTTTGTGTGAGCTCAAATTATGTTGTTACCCATTTGATGAACATCAGATTGATATACTTAAACTGTGTTGGCGTCAATTCAAAGTAAATTCTGTAATCTTGGGAGATCAGTTGAAATAACAATTTAACAACAATATGTAGTGTCATTATATTGGATCCATTTTTCATAGGTGTTACATGCATTGTAAAATAGAAAAACTTTATTGACCTGGAATTAGTACTAAATTCAGGTAAAACTAAGTATATGTTGTTCTCTAGAGCGCTAAAAAACAAGTTATGCCAGCAGCATACCACCCTGCATGTCACTGCTGGCTTGCTTCTGAAGCTAAGCAGGGTTAGTCTTGGTCAGTTCCTGGATAGGAGACCAGATGCTGCTGGAAGTGGTGTTGGAGGGCCAGTAGGAGGCACTCTTTCCTCTGGTCTACAAAAATATCCCAATGCCCCAGGGCAGTGATTGGAGACACTGCCCTGTGTAGGGTTCTGTCTTTCGGATGGGACGTTAAACGGGTGTCCTGACTCTCTGAGGTCATTAAAGATCCCATGGCACTTATCGTAAGAGTAGGGGTGTTAACCCTGGTGTCCTGGCTAAATTCCCAATCTGGCCCTCAAACCATCACGATCACCTAATAATATCCAGTTTACAATTGTCTCATTCATCCCCCTCCTCTCCCCTGTAACTATTCCCCAGGTCGTTGCTGTAAATGAGAACGTGTTCTCAGTCAACTTACCTGGTAAAATAACAAGTCTGATGATTTAAGCATATGTATTTTGGTTGGTGTCTATATTGATCGTGTCTGGGCATCTGGATAGATAAAAAGCTGTCTTTTAAAAAGAGTTAGTTGATAATAAAAATGGGCTTCTTCTATAGAAATTGGTCTCGCCTCTCGCTAAATAGTAGGAAGCAGATTATTCAGTTCTTAAATATGATGTTGTGGTGCCTCTAGGGAAATTCAGAAAGCTGATTGAGGACCCTCTAGGGAAATTCAGAAAGCGGGTTGAGGACCCTCTAGGGAAATTCAGAAAGCTGATTGAGGACCCTCTAGGGAAATTCAGAAAGCTGATTGAGGACCCTCTAGGGAAATTCAGAAAGCTGATTGAGGACACTCTAGGGAAATTCAGAAAGCTGATTGAGGACCCTCTAGGGAAATTCAGAAAGCTGATTGAGGACCCTCTAGGGAAATTCATAAAGCTGATTGAGGACCCTCTAGGGAAATTCAGAAAGCTGATTGAGGACCCTCTAGGGAAATTCAGAAAGCTGATTGAGGACCCTCTAGGGATGGTTGGGTTGTGTATCGGAGGACGCATGACATTCAGCCTTCGTCTCTCCCGAGCCCGTACGGGAGTTGTAGCGATTAGACAAGATAGTAGCTTGGATTGGATACCACGAAATTGGGGAGAAAAAGGGGTAAAAATTAAAAAAAAAAAAATTAAAAAAAATTATAAAAAAAGAATTAGGGTTAAGGTTAGAATTAGTGTTAGAATTAGTGTTAGGGTTAGAATTAGTGTTACAATTAGGGTTAGGGTTAGAATTAGTGTTAGAATTAGTGTTATAATTAGGGTTAGGGTTAGAATTAGTGTTAGAATTAGGGTAAGAAGGGTTAGGAAAAATAGGTTTTTTAAATGGGATTAAATTGTGTGTGTCCATAAAGTTAGTTGTACAAGTTGTACAAGACTGCGTGTGTGCTCCTGCTTGTGTTGTGTGCATGCTTGTGTGTGTGTGTGTGTGTGTGTGTGTGTGTGCTCTCCGGCACGTGTTAGCATGTGCCTGTGTATAGTGTATCATCATCTCACATCAATGAATTAAAGGAAGGGGTTTGGTCTGCAAATATATCACACAGCCCAGCCCCCGAAGTGACTCTTATCAACTGTGTGCAAGGATTCCTCAGTGTTGATCTCACCAACCCCCATTGTAACACCTCTGGGTAGCAAAGGTTATGTTGTCTTTACAGGTCTGTACGTCTCATATCTGATTGGAGGTTAACTTTACAGTAATGCTGTTGGTCAACAACTCAGATGTTGTAAAGGGGTCTCAGATTCATTGTATCTTTCTCTTTTTTTGTTCCTGAACTGCTGTGGTGAGATACTCTTTCTTTCTTTCTCCCTCTCCCATGAGCTATGGGCCTTGGCTTCTTTGTCTCTCTCCCACTCTGGTCATGCTTAGAATAATGCTTTGTAATGCTTGTTAATTAATGCTTTGTAACTTCAGCTTTATGCCTTGTAAATGTAATCATTCAATTTACAAATGAATTAAATATACTTGTATTTAGAATTCCATTCTCAGACATTTCTTGATTGCCTATTACTGTCACTGAACTACAGTCTCTTGCATAATGATAGATCATCTGGTGGAGTCAGATTCTTAATTTAATAGACTTTGTTAACATATTAATTGAATAGCCACATGTGAGGTGTATATAATATGCATATATATCAAATATTACTCATTACAACATCACAATAGACACATGACAAAAGGTCATAGGCTAAAACAACAAATAGTTTGGAGGGATTATACAACAACTTTTTGCTAGTGATTCAACTTTGGTTCCCTTGACAACATGACGGGACTCTTCATGCTTTCCTAAGGTCCAGAGTTTCTCTGAGTTTTCCAGTGAGTGTGTAGTGTGTGGAGAAGTTTGAGGGGTCCCTGTGAGCCTCAGCGTCCAGCCACCACTGTCTCTGTGCCTACGCACCAGCATGCATCTTACCCAGGACCCGAAAGTTGAGATAGGATTGAGCGATCAGGGGACGGTCAACCCTGCCTTTGGGGTAAGTGCTGCGTCACTCTCTCAAAACAACTGAAGAACTGCCAAATCACACTGCCTTTAGTATCACAGAATCTCAAATGTATGTGAATGCCTTCAGTTCAGTGTTCATTGGTTCCTTGAAATCTTTGGTTTCTTAAGCTGAATTTCATGAAGTTGGGTCTCAATTGAACACAATTTTAGTGGGATGTGGGAACTTTTTCCCAATGCATTCATGCTGGTTTACTTCGGTGCAGGAGAAAAACAAAGGGCTGAGTTATTCATCTTAGAAACTAGAGCTGAATTTAAGCTACTGTGGAATGTAATTTTCCCAGAGCATACTGAACAGACTGGGTAGCTCAATGGAAGACATTGTTTGATACCACAGCATGTAGCATAGATATGTTGTTATCAAATACAGTCATGCAATCCAAAACCAACATATATATATATATATATAGATATGACAAGAAATGACATTAAAATGGTAATAACACAGTTCTAACCTATAAACTGTTTGTTTGACTCATAAGGAATCATTGAAATATTCTCTCCATACAATTGGCCTTTTTATTTAATTACATGCGTACGTTTTCTCTCCCACTGCAAAGCCTTAATGGTAATCAATGTCTAGAAAAGTGACTCAGAAAAGCAGTTAGCCAGGATGAATTAAGATGACAATAAGGATGATTATAAGGTACACAAAAGGCCATCAGATAGCTATATTGAGTGGTTTCATCTTACCGTCCAAAGCGAATGCATGCACCGGTAACCGTTTCGTACATAAAACCTTCTCCATTCAGGCTGCAAAGGAGTTCATTTCCTTTCCTCAATTTAATGGCGAGGAGAAGGGAAAAACTGGGAAAATATGCATACTTTCTTTATGAAACACCATTTTCCACCACCATGCTAGTAGCTGTCAGCCAATCAGCATTCAGGGCTCGAACCACCTAGTTTATAATCATCCTTATAATTAACCCTAAGGCCGGCAGCTTGTGATATTGAATTGTTTCATCTTAACGTCCAAGGGAAATACATGCAGCCGGCTATACACTGGTATCCCCTGTGGACCGGTTCGCACATAAAAACTTCTCCATTCACGCTACAAAGGCATCGATGACAAAACATTTATTTTTACTGCTCTAATTATGTTGGTAACCAGTTTATAATAGCAGTAAGGCTATTGTGGTATATGGCCAATATTCCACGGCTAAGGGCTGTGTCCAGGCACTCCACGTTGCATTGTGCATAAGAACAGCCTCTTAGCCATGGTATATTGGCCATATACCACATCCCTCAGGCCTTATTGCTGAATTATAAGATGATAATAAGACATGATAAAGTGGTTGTACTGTGCGTACTTATGACAAACAAGTCTTAAAATGTTTTGCAATCGCTTAAAAATGCATTATAGTTATGGAGCTAAAGTATATGTTGCTGAATTACAATTTGTATTTATTTCAGACTGAATGGAGCGCTTAGTGTACACAGCTGGATTGAGACTGTATTTATTTTCACCCCTCCAAGCATATTTCTCCTCAACCTAACAAGACAACTAAAATAACAGCTACCTGCATAAAATCTAAATAGCAACAATTGGCTGAGCCAAAGCAAACGTTCATGATAAATGTATGCGTGGACTAAACTGCAGTGTTATACATCTTTCTTCATCTCGTGGTATTTTCCCAGCACATTGAGTTGGGAAAATGCCAAGAACAGGCAAATCCCACCGTTAATAACCCTAAGACCAGGTACCACACATTAACATTGTCAAATCAAATCAGCTAAATCATGAATAGCACATTATTTTACAATTATCTGAGTAAAAAAAAGAAAGAAATGTATACGTTGAAGAATGTTTTTTAATTCCTACACTGTATCTCCACTGCAGTATTTCCAACAATGACTTTTGCTCTTTGCTGTGAATAAATAACATTTGGTCAAATATTTTTTACCAGGATCAAAATCTCACAGAGTAAAAATGTCTCACAAGTGTAAAAGATAAACATTGAGACCATGACTAGAGTCCATGACTGTCTGGAGATAATGTTTAAATTAAGGTTTGGAATGTTTTTCCGACTTCATGACAACAAGTGGAAAGTATCTGAACCAACAGCTTGTGTGTCCGAGATAGATCCCAGCATTTAGAGCTAAATGGTCCGGGGGACAGACTCCAAGTCCCCAAGTCCCCAAGTTTTGAAATAACAAATATGGTGTATTCAGTATCAATTCAGCAACAGCATGATGCATTAAACATGAATGTAAATGTTGCATTCCACATCTGATCTGCACTAAATACTGTGCTCAGAAATGGAAGTGATGTTGTCTACTTAAAAAAGAGAAATATCCATAATACACTATATATACAAAAGTATGTGGACACCCCTTCAAATTAGTGGATTAAAATATTTCCGCCACACCCGTTGCTGACAGGTGTATACAATTGAGCACACAGCCATGCAATCTCCAAAGACAGATATTGGCAGTAGAATGGCCAGAGCTCTGTGACTTTCAACGTGGCACCGTCATAGTAACGTCAGATATATAACTGTTTATCGGGAGCTTCATGAAATGGTTGTCCATGGCCGAGCAGCTGAACACAAGCCTAAGATCACCATGTGCAATGGCAAGCGTTGGCTGGAGTGGTGTAAAACTCACCACCATTGGACTCTGGAGCAGTGGAAATGCATTCTCTGGATTAATTAATCACTCTTCACCATCTGGCAGTCCGACAGACAAATCTGGGTTTGGAGGATGCTAGGACATGCTACCTGCCCCAATGCACAGTGCCATCTGTAAAGTTTGGTGGAGGAGGAATAATGGTCTGGGTCTGTTTTTCATGGTTCGGGCAAGGCCCCTTAGTTCCAGTTAAGGGAAATCTTAACGCTACAGTATACAATGAGGTCCATACAGAAATTATTTGTTGAGATCAGTTTGGAAGAAATTGATTGGCCTGCACAGATCACTGACCCCATCAAACACCTGTTGGCCGATTCATTGCCCGACCTCGCTAATGCTCTTGTGGCTGAACGGAATCAAGTCCTCGCAGTAATGTTCCAACATCTAGTGGAAAGCCTTCCCAGAAGAGTGAAGGCTGTTATAGCAGCAAAGGGGGGATCAACTTCATATTAATGCCCATGATTTTGGAATGAGATGTGCGATGAACAGGTGTCCACATACTTTTGGTCATGTAGTGTAATTTGCCCATATATGGTTATTGAGGTTGTTGAAAAGCCACAGTTGGTTGTGTTAGTAATGTGGCAAATTAGTAACTGATTGCCAAGACTCTGGACTCTTATACTTCTAAAATGGAATGAGGGAAGTGAAGGAAGTTCTAGTGGGAAGGCACATGGTTATGATTCGAGATTAGAGGGTCATTATGCTCATGTCATGCTGTACAGTAGGCTACACACCCACGTGCAGTGAAAAACTCCCTTCTACCAAGCTATTAGAACATTTCTATCAATGTCTATGGCAGGGATGGGCACCTCCAATCCTCGTTGGCCTGATTGGAGTCACACTTTTTCCCCAGCCCCATCTAGCAGACCTGACTCCAATAATCATCTAATCAAGATCTTCAGTTTAAAATGCAATTAGTTTAATCAGCTGTATTTGCTAGTGATGGGGAAAAAGTGTGACACCACTCCGGCCCCTGAGGACTGGAGTTGCCCATCCCTGGTTTTGGGATGGCCACATGGTGGAGGTGGAAGGGAAATCCATTAGGTGGCAGCAAAAGATTAGCAGATCGTAGCCTGAGCATCCCGCTGAAACCAGCTGTTGGATAAGTCTACCTTTTGTGGCTCAAACAAGCAAAGACACATGGATTGGTTCTGAGAAATCCTGTTGAATTCTTTAACTGTGTTCATGTGATGAAGCATCAGAGGTACTGTTCTCAGATTAAAGGCTTTCAGAGTGGTTTTAAGGCTTTTCTTGTGACAGTTGTAAGATTTCTGTACCTGTTGAACACATTGCTATCCATTTCTGCTTGAACCTTTTTCCCCAATACAGCACCTGCTTCCTCTCCACCTCTTGCCAGTGAAAACATATTCATACCACACATTTGATACGTATCATTTACCTCAAAGAGAGATTAGGCATCATGATGAAGGTAGCTATGTTAGCAATAGTTACAAAAGAAGATGTAACAGCTGTTTGTAGATACAGGTGTTTGTAGACACAAATAAGGTGTATGACTGAACATAAGCGTTATCATGTGCGTGTCTCTAGAATGCAAGGAATATCTATACCTGCTACTGTATAATTGGTCAAATCAACTTCTTGCCCGATTAAACATTGCTAACATTACTTGAGCTCAGTCAACAAAGACTGAGCTTTTTAAACAAGATTTAATCCATATTGAATTAGTTAAAACATTGCGGAAGAACACACAGAGCATAGGGAAGGTAATACATCTTGTGGGATACGTGTTAACATGTACCTGACCTCTTTATCTTTAGGACACTGACTGGTTTGAAGTAGCTTCGGTGGGTTATATGGCCTTGTTTACTGTCAGAATGGATTACTAGCTGCCCACACCGGTGCCATTTTCTACCATATCGCCAATCACATGCTCCCATCAGACTCCGTATAGATTTCCCTTTCACGGTCACAGGGTACATGGGACAGAAGATGGGCTCCATAGCTCAGGCCATAATAGTGACATGGATATGGATTCCTACGGGTCATTTCAATGATTAAACAAGCACTGTGGCCATTACACAGTAGCACTAGCACATATTAGACATACCCTTTTTCTTTGTGGTAAAATACAAATATTTTGGGATAGTAGGAATACCACTTAGACTTCCTTCACAGGCAGATGTTTCTTGTTTTCTCTTTTAGTCTTTGGCATACTGTTCTTTTAGAATGAATTTGACATCAGAGAAGAATGTTAAAGGGAGGTAACACAATCCTGTGTGGTTGTCGTAGGACTGTTTCTGTTTTTCTCAGAAAACCACTAAAAACTGTATCTTGAGATATATGTTTTACTTTAAAAATGATTCTTAGTCTTTGAAGAGGGCTATACTTTTCTCGTTAACTTTTCTTCTCCAGGAAATGGTATATGTAAGATTATAAACTGGGTGGTTCGAGCTCTGAATGCTGATAGGCTGACAGCCGTGGTACAGTATACCAGGTATACCCCTGGTATGACAAAACATTTATATTTACTGCTCTAATTACATCGGTAACCAGTTTATAATAGCAATAAGGCACCGAGGGGGTTTGTGATATATGGCCAATATACCACGGCTAAGGGCTGGGTCCAGGCACTCCGCGTTGCGTTGTGCGTAAGAACACCCTTAGCCATGGTATATAGGCCATATACCACACCTCCTCTGGCCTTATTGCTGAAGTATACTGTACTGTATGGCGTCATGGAAGTGAATGGTCAGTGAACTAATTCATCAAGAATTGTACATTTTTAGATTGTTTTGGGAATTTCTTATGATAATAATAATAATTTACTTTGATGTCTATTTTTCTAGCTTGACGGGTAGCCTCAGAGGGTTATTTGTAGGTCACAAAATGTATGTCAAAGCATGTAAGCTTATGTAAGTATGTACAGTATTGTATTGATTCTTGAAGAATTTAACTTAGAAATACCAAAATATAAGCGCGTTTTACTCAAATATTTGTAAATATAAACAAACACCATATAGCCTCAAAACGTAGTTAAAACTATCATTTTGATATCATTGATGGTCAGTCCTTACACCCATAGCTGTGTCTATGAATTTGAGAGTGGTATCATTTCTCCAGCCCCACCCCTCAGCTTTTTACCGAAATAGTGGTGGGAGACAGTTCGTTAATGTTTCAACTGTAGATTGTCAATTTTAGGCTCTGAACTATATGGAACAACGAACAAAACCGCACATTTCAACTTCCCCTCTAAAGACAGTTTTCCTCCACAGGGCCCAGACAGTGGTCAGTCAGAGAGGATTGACATGGATGGGGCTCACACGGAGGGTCTGGAAGAAGGTCAGGAGGACCAGAACAAAGGCCTGGACCTGGTCTACTCCATCAATGATAGGCCACCATGGTATCTCTGCATCCTGCTGGGCTTCCAGGTAAGGGAACAACACAGTGCAGGTTGTACCCTGTATTAACCACCAGGGTTGGGCTCAATTTCATTTTAATTTAGTTAATTCAGGAAGTGAACTGAAATCCCCCTTCCAATTGAAAATTAAGAAGCTTAGAGGAAAATTGGAATTTGAATGTCAATTTATTTCCTGAATTGACTGAATTTAAATGTGATGGACCCAAAACCTGCTGTGAACCAGACATCTACTTTATTGAGGAAACATGGACTTACTACGACTGTAATATGTGATTGTCTCACCTAGCTACCTTGAGATGAATACACTGTAAGTTGCTCTGGATAAGATTGTCTGCTAAATGACTAAAATGTAAATGTACATCCTTTACCTACTTCCTCTTCCCCTGTATATACAGTGGGGCAAAAAAGTATTTAGTCAGCCACCACTTAAAAAGATGAGAGAAGCCTGTAATTTTCATCATAGGTACACTTCAACTATGACAGACAAAATGAGAAAAAAAATCCAGAAAATCACATTGTAGGATTTTTAATGAATGTATTTGCAAATTATGGTGGAAAATAAGTATTTGGTCAATAACAAAAGTTTATCTCAATACTTTGTTATATACCCTTTGTTGGCAATGACAGAGGTCAAACGCTTTCTGTAGGTCTTCACAAGGTCTTCACACACTGTTGCTGGTATTTTGGCCCATTCCTCCATGCAGATCTCCTCTAGAGCAGTGATGTTTTGGGGCTGTTGCTGGGCAACACGGACTTTCAACTCCCTCCAAATATTTTCTATGGGGTTGAGATCTGGAGACTGGCTAGGCCACTCCAGGACCTTGAAATGCTTACGAAGCCACTCCTTCGTTGCCCGGGCGGTGTGTTTGGGATCATTTCATGCTGAAAGACCCAGCCACGTTTCATCTTCAATGCCCTTGCTGATGGAAGGAGGTTTTCACTCAAAATCTCACGATACATGGCCCCATTCATTCTTTCCTTTACATGGATCAGTCGTCCTGGTCCCTTTGCAGAAAAACAGCCCCAAAGCATGATGTTTCCACCCCCATGCTTCACAGTAGGTATGGTGTTCTTTGGATGCAACTCAGCATTCTTTGTCCTCCAAACACGACAAGTTGTTTTTACCAAAAAGTTATATTTTGGTTTCATCTGACCATATGACATTCTCCCAATCTTCTTCTGGATCATCCAAATGCTCTCCAGCAAACTTCAGACAGGCCTGGACATGTACTGGCTTAAGCAGGGGGACACGTCTGGCACTGCAGGATTTGAGTCCCTGACGGCGTAGTGTGTTAATGATGGTAGGCTTTGTTACTTTGGTCCCAGCTCTCTGCAGGTCATTCACTAGGTCCCCCCGTGTGGTTCTGGGATTTTTGCTCACCGTTCTTGTGATCATTTTGACCCCACGGGGTGAGATCTTGCATGGAGCCCCAGATCGAGGGAGATTATCAGTGGTCTGGTATGTCTTCCATTTCCTAATAATTCCTCCCACAGTTGATTTCTTCAAACCAAGCTGCTTACCTATTGCAGATTCAGTCTTCCCAGCCTGGTGCAGGTCTAAAAAAAAATTCCTGGTGTCCTTTGACAGCTCTTTGGTCTTGGCCATAGTGGAGTTTGGAGTGTGACTGTTTGAGGTTGAGGACAGGTGTCTTTTATACTGATAACAAGTTCAAACAGGTGCCATTAATACATGTAACAAGTGGAGGACAAAGGAGCCTCTTAAAGAAGAAGTTACAGGTCTGTGAGAGCCAGAATTCTTGCTTGTTTGTAGGTGACCAAATACTTATTTTCCACCATAATTTGCAAATAAATTCATTACAAATCCTACAATGTGATTTTCTGTTTTTTTTCCCTCATTTTGTCTGTCATAGTTGAAGTGTAGCTATGATGAAAATTACAGGCCTCTCTCATCTTTTTAAGTGGGAGAACTTGCACAATTGGTGGCTGACTAAATACTTTTTTGCCCCACTGTATATATCTTAGTCTACAGTTAAGTCTCCCTCTTATAACCATTTCCCATCTAGCATTTCTTGGAAATAGTTCTGCATGCTGGTTCCTAGCAGTCATATACTGTAAGTCCCCATCTCATGCCACTCCTGCTCTGCCTTTCCTTACTCACTTCGAAGTCACCCCATATTTGATGTCACCATTCCTCAAAGGTAAAAAACATAATGTACAGGAAACAGCCCATATCTTAATTAATAAGTACCACCATTGTGCCGGAGTGATTTAAGAATTTTATACATTTTAAACATTGTTTGCTTGAGCTACAGACTTCTGGGTTGTACCATTGGATTAGTCTTTTTCTTCTATTTCTTCTGCATCTGATGTTTGTGAGACAAGGGTGGACCCCGAAGAAGCCAGGGGCCGGTTATATTTTACAAAAACGTCTGTAGTCAGAATGGTTTGAGCTGCAAAAAAAAAAGTTATACTTTCGACTCATCTGTCCATAGAACATTCTTCCAAGAGTCTTGATGATCATCCAGGTGCTTCCCCGCGTGTTTTTGCAATCTTGAGTCAAATTCTTGGATGATATGGGTCCCATTATGTCTGGCGAAAACTAAACACTGCATTCCAAAGTAAAAACCTCATACCAACGGTCAAGCATGGTGGTGGTAGTGTGATGGTTTGGGGATGTTTTGCTGCCTCAGGACCTGGATGATTTGCCTTAATAGAAGAACCATGAATTCTGCTCTGTATCAGAGAATTCTACAGGAGAATGTCAGGCCATCCGTTTGTGAGCTGAAGCACAGCTGGGTCATGCAGCAAAACAATGATTAAAAACACACAATCAAGTCTACATGAAAATGGTTAAAAAGCAACACATTTGAAGTTTTGGAATGGCCTAGTCATAGTTCAGACCTAATCCCAATTGAGATGTTGTGGCAGGACTTAAAACAAGCAGTTCATATTTGACAACCCACAAATGTTGCTGAGTTAAAGCAGTTCTACATGCAAGAGTGGGCCAAAACTCCTCCACAGCGATGTGAGAGACTGATCAACAGGAAGCATTTGGTTGCTGTCATTGCACCTAAAGGTGGCACAACTGGTTATTGAGCGTATGTGGGAAATGACTTTTTCACCCAGGGGAATTGAGTGTTCCATAACTTTGTTAATTACATTTAAAAATATATATATTTATTGTTGTTGATATTTGTAAACTCAGGTTCGTTTGATCTAATATTAGGTTTTGGTTGAAGATCTGACAACATTTAGTATCATAAAAATATGCAAAAACAGAGAAAATCAGAATGGGGCAAATACTTTTTCACAGCAAGAGGTTCTTCTACACAGAAGATCATAGGAAATCCCAGGACATTGTGTCTATGATACTGTAAGGGGTTCTTCTACACAGAAGATCATAGGAAATCCCAGGACATTGTGTCTATGATACTGTAAGGGGTTCTTCTACACAGAAGATCATAGGAAATCCCAGGACATAGTGTCTATGATACTGTAAGAGGTTCTTCTACACAGAAGATCATAGGAAATCCCAGGACATTGTGTCTATGATACTGTAAGGGGTTCTTCTACACAGAAGATCATAGGAAATCCCAGGACATAGTGTCTATAATACTGTAAGAGGTTCTTCTACACAGAAGATCATAGGAAATCCCAGGACATTGTGTCTATGATACTGTAAGGGGTTCTTCTACACAGAAGATCATAGGAAATCCCAGGACATTGTGTCTATGATACTGTAAGGGGTTCTTCTACACAGAAGATCATAGGAAATCCCAGGACATTGTGTCTATAATACTGTAAGAGGTTCTTCTACACAGAAGATCATAGGAAATCCCAGGACATTGTGTCTATGATACTGTAAGGGGTTCTTCTACACAGAAGATCATAGGAAATCCCAGGACATTGTGTCTATGATACTGTAAGGGGTTCTTCAACAGAACAACATAGGAAATCCCAGGACATTGTGTCTATGATACTGTAAGGGGTTCTTCTACACAGAAGATCATAGGAAATCCCAGGACATTGTGTCTATGATACTGTAAGGGGTTCTTCTACACAGAAGATCATAGGAAATCCCAGGACATTGTGTCTATGATACTGTAAGAGGTTCTTCTACACAGAAGATCATAGGAAATCCCAGGACATTGTGTCTATGATACTGTAAGGGGTTCTTCTACACAGAAGATCATAGGAAATCTCAGGACATTGTGTCTATGATACTGTAATGGGTTCTTCTACACAGAAGATCATAGGAAATCCCAGGACATTGTGTCTATGATACTGTAAGGGGTTCTTCTACACAGAAGATCATAGGAAATCCCAGGACATTGTGTCTATGATACTCTAAGGGGTTCTTCTACACAGAAGATCATAGGAAATCCCAGGACATTGTGTCTATGATATTGTAAGGGGTTCTTCTACACAGAAGATCATAGGAAATCCCAGGACATTGTGTCTATGATACTGTAAGGGGTTCTTCTACACAGAAGATCATAGGAAATCCCAGGACATTGTGTCTATGATATTGTAAGGGGTTCTTCTACACAGAAGATCATAGGAAATCCCAGGACATTGTGTCTATGATACTGTAAGGGGTTCTTCTACACAGAAGATCATAGGAAATCCCAGGACATTGTGTCTATGATACTGTAAGGGGTTCTTCAACAGAACAACATAGGAAATCCCAGGACATTGTGTCTATGATACTGTAAGGGGTTCTTCTACACAGAAGATCATAGGAAATCCCAGAACATTGTGTCTATGATACTGTAAGGGGTTCTTCTACACAGAAGATCATAGGAAATCCCAGGACATTGTGTCTATGATACTGTAAGGGGTTCTTCTACACAGAAGATCATAGGAAATCCCAGGACATTGTGTCTATGATACTGTAAGAGGTTCTTCTACACAGAAGATCATAGGAAATCCCAGGACATTGTGTCTATGATACTGTAAGGGGTTCTTCAACAGAACAACATAGGAAATCCCAGGACATTGTGTCTATGATACTGTAAGAGGTTCTTCTACACAGAAGATCATAGGAAATCCCAGGACATTGTGTCTATGATACTGTAAGAGGTTCTTCTACACAGAAGATCATAGGAAATCCCAGGACATTGTGTCTATGATACTGTAAGGGGTTCTTCTACACAGAAGATCATAGGAAATCTCAGGACATTGTGTCTATGATACTGTAATGGGTTCTTCTACACAGAAGATCATAGGAAATCCCAGGACATTGTGTCTATGATACTGTAAGGGGTTCTTCTACACAGAAGATCATAGGAAATCCCAGGACATTGTGTCTATGATACTCTAAGGGGTTCTTCTACACAGAAGATCATAGGAAATCCCAGGACATTGTGTCTATGATATTGTAAGGGGTTCTTCTACACAGAAGATCATAGGAAATCCCAGGACATTGTGTCTATGATACTGTAAGGGGTTCTTCTACACAGAAGATCATAGGAAATCCCAGGACATTGTGTCTATGATATTGTAAGGGGTTCTTCTACACAGAAGATCATAGGAAATCCCAGGACATTGTGTCTATGATACTGTAAGGGGTTCTTCTACACAGAAGATCATAGGAAATCCCAGGACATTGTGTCTATGATACTGTAAGGGGTTCTTCAACAGAACAACATAGGAAATCCCAGGACATTGTGTCTATGATACTGTAAGGGGTTCTTCTACACAGAAGATCATAGGAAATCCCAGAACATTGTGTCTATGATACTGTAAGGGGTTCTTCTACACAGAAGATCATAGGAAATCCCAGGACATTGTGTCTATGATACTGTAAGGGGTTCTTCTACACAGAAGATCATAGGAAATCCCAGGACATTGTGTCTATGATACTGTAAGAGGTTCTTCTACACAGAAGATCATAGGAAATCCCAGGACATTGTGTCTATGATACTGTAAGGGGTTCTTCAACAGAACAACATAGGAAATCCCAGGACATTGTGTCTATGATACTGTAAGAGGTTCTTCTACACAGAAGATCATAGGAAATCCCAGGACATTGTGTCTATGATACTGTAAGGGGTTCTTCTACACAGAAGATCATAGGAAATCCCAGGACATTGTGTCTATGATACTGTAAGGGGTTCTTCTACACAGAAGATCATAGGAAATCCCAGGACATTGTGTCTATAATACTGTAAGAGGTTCTTCTACACAGAAGATCATAGGAAATCCCAGGACATTGTGTCTATGATACTGTAAGGGGTTCTTCTACACAGAAGATCATAGGAAATCCCAGGACATTGTGTCTATGATACTGTAAGGGGTTCTTCAACAGAACAACATAGGAAATCCCAGGACATTGTGTCTATGATACTGTAAGGGGTTCTTCTACACAGAAGATCATAGGAAATCCCAGGACATTGTGTCTATGATACTGTAAGGGGTTCTTCTACACAGAAGATCATAGGAAATCCCAGGACATTGTGTCTATGATACTGTAAGGGGTTCTTCTACACAGAAGATCATAGGAAATCCCAGGACATTGTGTCTATGATACTGTAAGAGGTTCTTCTACACAGAAGATCATAGGAAATCCCAGGACATTGTGTCTATGATACTGTAAGGGGTTCTTCTACACAGAAGATCATAGGAAATCTCAGGACATTGTGTCTATGATACTGTAATGGGTTCTTCTACACAGAAGATCATAGGAAATCCCAGGACATTGTGTCTATGATACTGTAAGGGGTTCTTCTACACAGAAGATCATAGGAAATCCCAGGACATTGTGTCTATGATACTCTAAGGGGTTCTTCTACACAGAGGATCATAGGAAATCCCAGGACATTGTGTCTATGATATTGTAAGGGGTTCTTCTACACAGAAGATCATAGGAAATCCCAGGACATTGTGTCTATGATACTGTAAGGGGTTCTTCTACACAGAAGATCATAGGAAATCCCAGGACATTGTGTCTATGATATTGTAAGGGGTTCTTCTACACAGAAGATCATAGGAAATCCCAGGACATTGTGTCTATGATACTGTAAGGGGTTCTTCTACACAGAAGATCATAGGAAATCCCAGGACATTGTGTCTATGATACTGTAAGGGGTTCTTCAACAGAACAACATAGGAAATCCCAGGACATTGTGTCTATGATACTGTAAGGGGTTCTTCTACACAGAAGATCATAGGAAATCCCAGAACATTGTGTCTATGATACTGTAAGGGGTTCTTCTACACAGAAGATCATAGGAAATCCCAGGACATTGTGTCTATGATACTCTAAGGGGTTCTTCGACACAGAAGATCATAGGAAATCCCAGGACATTGTGTCTATGATACTGTAAGGGGTTCTTCTACACAGAAGATCATAGGAAATCCCAGGACATTGTGTCTATGATACTGTAAGGGGTTCTTCTACACAGAAGATCATAGGAAATCCCAGGACATTGTGTCTATGATACTGTAAGAGGTTCTTCTACACAGAAGATCATAGGAAATCCCAGGACATTGTGTCTATGATACTGTAAGGGGTTCTTCAACAGAACAACATAGGAAATCCCAGGACATTGTGTCTATGATACTGTAAGGGGTTCTTCTACACAGAAGATCATAGGAAATCCCAGGACATTGTGTCTATGATATTGTAAGGGGTTCTTCTACACAGAAGATCATAGGAAATCCCAGGACATTGTGTCTATGATACTGTAAGGGGTTCTTCTACACAGAAGATCATAGGAAATCCCAGGACATTGTGTCTATGATACTGTAAGGGGTTCTTCAACAGAACAACATAGGAAATCCCAGGACATTGTGTCTATGATACTGTAAGGGGTTCTTCTACACAGAAGATCATAGGAAATCCCAGAACATTGTGTCTATGATACTGTAAGGGGTTCTTCTACACAGAAGATCATAGGAAATCCCAGGACATTGTGTCTATGATACTCTAAGGGGTTCTTCGACACAGAAGATCATAGGAAATCCCAGGACATTGTGTCTATGATACTGTAAGGGGTTCTTCTACACAGAAGATCATAGGAAATCCCAGGACATTGTGTCTATGATACTGTAAGGGGTTCTTCTACACAGAAGATCATAGGAAATCCCAGGACATTGTGTCTATGATACTGTACGAGGTTCTTCTACACAGAAGATCATAGGAAATCCCAGGACATTGTGTCTATGATACTGTAAGGGGTTCTTCAACAGAACAACATAGGAAATCCCAGGACATTGTGTCTATGATACTGTAAGAGGTTCTTCTACACAGAAGATCTCAGGAAATCCCAGGACATTGTGTCTATGATACTGTAAGGGGTTCTTCTACACAGAAGATCATAGGAAATCCCAGGACATTGTGTCTATGATACTGTAAGGGGTTCTTCTACACAGAAGATCATAGGAAATCCCAGGACATTGTGTCTATGATACTGTAAGGGGTTCTTCTACACAGAACATCATAGGAAATCCCAGGACATTGTGTCTATGATACTGTAAGGGGTTCTTCTACACAGAAGATCATAGGAAATCCCAGGACATTGTGTCTATGATACTGTAAGGGGTTCTTCTACACAGAAGATCATAGGAAATCCCAGGACATTGTGTCTATGATACTGTAAGGGGTTCTTCTACACAGAAGATCATAGGAAATCCCAGGACATTGTGTCTATGATACTGTAAGGGGTTCTTCAACAGAACAACATAGGAAATCCCAGGACATTGTGTCTATGATACTGTAAGGGGTTCTTCTACACAGAAGATCATAGCAAATCCCAGGACATTGTGTCTATGATACTGTAAGGGGTTCTTCTACACAGAAGATCATAGGAAATCCCAGGACATTGTGTCTATGATACTCTAAGGGGTTCTTCTACACAGAAGATCATAGGAAATCCCAGGACATTGTGTCTATGATACTGTAAGGGGTTCTTCTACACAGAAGATCATAGGAAATCCCAGGACATTGTGTCTATGATACTGTAAGTGTCACACCCTGACCATAGTTTACTTTGTATATTTCTATGTTGTGGTTGGTCAGGGTGTGATCTGAGTGGGCATTCTATGTTTCATGTCTAGTTTGTCTAGTTCTATGTTCGGCCTGATATGGTTCTCAATCAGAGGCAGGTGTTCGTCATTGTCTCTGATTGGGAACCATATTTAGGTAGCCTGGGTTTCACTGTGTGTTTGTGGGTGATTGTTCCTGTTTTTGTGTTTGCACCAGACAGGGCTGTTTTGAGTTCTCACGTTTCTTGTTTTTTCGTTAGTTTGTTCATGTATAGTGTCGTCAATAAATTACAATGAACAACCACCACGCTGCGCTTTGGTCCGCCTCTACTTCACAAGAAGAGAATCGTTACAGAATCACCCACCACAACAGGACCAAGCGGTGTGGTAATGGGCAAAGGAAAAAGCAGCAGCAGGAGCAGCGCGAGGAGGTATGGACATGGGAGGACGAATTAGACGGTAAAGGACCTTGGGCTCAGCCAGGAGAGTATCGCCGCCCCAAGGAAGAACGGGAGGCGGCGAAAGCGGAGAGGCGCTGGTATGAGGAGGCAGCGCGGCGTCGTGGATGGAAGCCCGGGAGTCAGCCCCAAAAATTTCCTGGGGGGGGGCTAACAGGGAGTATGGCTACGCCAGGTAGGAGACCTGAGCCAACTTCCTGTGGTTACCGGTGGGCTAGAGAGACCGGGCAGGCACCGTGTTATGCTGTGGAGCGCACGGTGTCCCCAGTGCGGGTGCACAGCCCGGTGCGGTACATTCCAGCTCCGCGTATCGGCCGGGCTAGAGTGGGCATCGAGCCAAGTGCCATGAAGCCGGCTCTACGCATCTGGTCTCCAGTGCGTCTCCTTGGGCCGGCTTACATGGCACCAGCCTTGCGCACGGTGTCCCCGGTTCGCCTGCATAGCCCAGTGCGGGCTATTCCACCTCGCCGCACTGGCAGGGCGACCGGGACCATTCAACCGGGTAAGGTTGGGCAGGCTCGGTGCTCAAGAGCTCCAGTGCGCCTGCACGGCCCGGTCTATCCGTCACCACCTCCACACCCCAGCCCTCCGGTGGCAGCTCCCCGTACCAGGCTGTCTCTCCGGCCCATCCGTCCAGAGCCTTCCTCCTCTCCAGCGCTGCCGGAGTCTCCCGCCTCTCCGGCGCTACCAGAGCCTTCCTCCTCTCCAGCGCTGCCGGAGTCTCCCGTCTGTCCGGCGCCTCTGCCGGAGTCTCCCGTCTGTCCGGCGCCTCTGCCGGAGTCTCCCGCCTGTCCGGCGCCGCTGCCGGAGCCTCCCGCGTGTCCGGCGCCTCTGCCGGAGCCTCCCGCCTGTCCGGCGCCTCTGCCGGAGCCTCCCGCCTGTCCGGCGCCTCTGCCGGAGCCTCCCGCCTGTCCGGCGCCTCTGCCGGAGCCTCCCGCCTGTCCGGCGCCTCTGCCGGAGCCTCCCGCCTGTCCGGCGCCTCTGCCGGAGCTTCCCGTCTGCCCGGCGCCTCTGCCGGAGCTTCCCGTCTCCCCGGCGCCATCGGAGCTTCCCGTCTGCCCAACGCCGCCAGCGCCGCCCGTCTGCCCAGCGCCGCCAGCGCCGCCCGTCTGCCCAGCGCCGCCAGCGCCGCCCGTCTGCCCAGCGCCGCCAGTGCCGCCCGTCTGCCCAGCGCCGCCAGTGCCGCCCGTCTGCCCAGCGCCGCCAGTGCCGCCCGTCTGCCCAGCGCCGCCAGTGCCGCCCGTCTGCCAGGAGCCGCCAATGCCGCCCGTCTGCCAGGGGCCGCCAGTGCCGCCCGTCAGCCAGGGGCCGCCAGTGCCGCCAGTCAGCCAGGGGCCGCCAGTGCCGCCAGTCAGCCAGGGGCCGCCAGTGCCGCCAGTCAGCCAGGGGCCGCCAGTGCCGCCAGTCAGCCCAGCGCCAGCGCCGCCAGTCAACCAGGGGCCGCCAGTGCCGCCAGTCAGCCAGGGGCCGCCAGTCAGCCAGGGGCCGCCAGTGCCGCCAGTCAGCCAGGGGCCGCTAGAGCCCCTCCGCCCGGAGCAGCTGTTCCTCTGTCCCGAGCAGCTGTCCCTCTGTCCCGAGCAGCTGTCCCTCTGTCCCGAGCAGCTGTCCCTCTGTCCCGAGCAGCTGTCCCTCTGTCCCGAGCTGTCTCTTAGGAGGGTCACCTATCTAGGGACGCTAAGGAGGTGGACAAAGACTATTATGGAGTGGGGTCCACGTCCAGCGCCAGAGCCGCCTCCGCGGACAGATGCCCACCCAGACCCTCCCCTATAGGTTCAGGTTTTGCGGCCGGAGTCCGCACCTTGGGGGGGGGGGTACTGTCACACCCTGACCATAGTTTACTTTGTATATTTCTATGTTGTGGTTGGTCAGGGTGTGATCTGAGTGGGCATTCTATGTTTCATGTCTAGTTTGTCTAGTTCTATGTTCGGCCTGATATGGTTCTCAATCAGAGGCAGGTGTTCGTCATTGTCTCTGATTGGGAACCATATTTAGGTAGCCTGGGTTTCACTGTGTGTTTGTGGGTGATTGTTCCTGTTTTTGTGTTTGCACCAGACAGGGCTGTTTTGAGTTCTCACGTTTCTTGTTTTTTCGTTAGTTTGTTCATGTATAGTGTCGTCAATAAATTACAATGAACAACCACCACGCTGCGCTTTGGTCCGCCTCTACTTCACAAGAAGAGAATCGTTACAGTAAGGGGTTCTTCTACACAGAAGATCATAGGAAATCCCAGGACATTGTGTCTATGATACTGTAATAAGCTCACATAGTTGCTGTCAAAAACTCCAAACTTCACACAGTTGTCACTGGATATGAATTTCCCACAGAGCAAACCATTTCTGTACTTCCAGCCGGGAGGGGAAACGTTTTATTGGGTGGGGCCACTATTTCCTTCAATTCTACACATTTTGCCAAAGGGGGTGGAGGCAAATGTTTACGGTTTTTAATATGACAACTGATGATCAATGGGTCCACCCCAGTCGGTAATTCGGTTATGCTTACTACAATTTCAGATAGCTGGCCTCTATCTAAAATAATTTAGCTGACATGGGCCTATTGAGTGACTGCTGATGCACGAACACATTTCGAAATTGCACCTTGTGTATTCTATTATTTTAACTCTGAACAATAAGTTTAGACCGACTGAGCCCCCCCCACAAAAAAACATTGGTTTGCAGGCCTACAAAAGTCGCCCATCCCAGACTGACAGCATTCATATAAAATCATTGTCTTATCAGGTTTTTGCTATTAGTTAAATTGACATTACCACTCATTAGTTAAATTGACAATACCACTCATTAATGCTAATGTTTGTATCAAATTGTTCTGTGTTCTACCTGTAGCCCTGGTTGTCCTGAAAATAAAATGGTGAAATACTTAATTGTGAGGCTAAATATAAATATTACTCGATAAATGAAAAGCAGATTTTTGCTTGGGTCTCGGGACTGATAGGGTTACATTTCCCATAATGAGGAGGTTGGACAGACCCTTTAACATGAAGTTCTGGTGTATAGCATCGACCAGCACTTTCTGGAAGACCTGAGCAGACATCAAGGATGCATAAGCTCAAAGGCTCAGCATAAGGTCAGGATATATAGTATACAGTGCCCTCGGAAAGTAATCAGACCCCATGACTTTATCACATTTTGTTACCTTACATTAATCCTCAGCAATCTACACACAATATCCCATAATGACCAAGTGAGAACAGGATTTTAGATTTTTTTTCTAATTTATTAAAAATAAAAAACAGATACCTTATTTACATAAGTATTCAGACCCTTTGCTATGAGACTCAAAATTTAGCTCAGGTGCATCCTATTTCCATTGATCATCCTTGAGATGTTTCTACAACTTAATTGGAGTCCAGCTGTGGTAAATTCAACTGATTGGACATGATTTAGAAAGGCACACACCTGTCTAGGTAGCCTAGTGTAGTGGTTAGAGCGTTGGGCCAGTAACCAAAAGATCGAATCCCCAAGTTGACAAGTTATATAAGGTCCCACAGTTGACAAGGCATGTCAGAGCAAAAACCAAGTCATGAGGTTGAAGGAATTGTCCTTAGAGCTCAGAGAAAGGATTGTGTTGAAGCACAGATCTGGGGAAGGGTAGCAAAACATTTCTGCAGCATTGAAAGTCCCTAAGAACGCAGTGGCCTCCATCATTCTTAAATGAAAGAAGTTTGGAAACACCAAGACTCTTCCTAGAGCTGGCCGCCCAGCCAAACTGAGCAATCGGGGGAGAAGGGCCTTGGTCAGGGAGGTGACCAAGAACCCGATGGTCACTCTGACAGAGCTCTAGAGTTTCACTGTGGAGATGGGACAAGGAAGGACAACCCCCAATCAGGCCTTTATGGTAGAGTAGCCAGACTGATGTCATCGGCAGGGATTAGGAGACTAGTCAGGATCAAGGCAAAGATGAACGGAGAAAAGTCCTTGATAAAAACCTACTCCAGAGCACTCAGGACCTCTCAGCCTGGGGCGAAAGTTCACCTTACAACAGGACATGGGAGAAGCTCCAAAAGAGCCAAAAAGCTCTAATTTCATGTCATCTGACCAAAGCACCGGTTCCAATCTAAGTGCCAATGTCATTAGTGAAGTCCAGGTTTTTACATTTGTTGGACAGCATGAAAATAGAGCTCTTTGGCTACGCACACCAGGGGCGGGTTTGGCATCGAAATGAGAATGCATGAGCAAAAAATTACCCAGTACCTACTGTAAAATATGGTGGTGGATATTTGATGTTATGGGGCTATTTTGCTTCCACTAGTCCTCAGGCCCTTATTAAGGTCAACCGCATCATGAACTTTATCCAGTACCAGGACATTTTAATCAAAAACCTGGTTGCCTCAGCCAGGAGGTTGAAACTTGACAGTAAGTGAACAGTATCATCCAGCAAGACAATAACACCAAACACACATCAAAATCCACAAAGAAATGATTAATTGACAACAAAATTATAATTTTTCAATGTCCATCTCAGTTTTCGGGCTTAAAACCCATTGAATTGAAGAGGACAGTCCATAAGCGCAGACAAACGATATCAAGGATCTGGAAGGATTCTGTATGGAGGAATGATCTAAGATCCCTTCCAATGTGTTCTCCAACTCATAAAACATTTTAGAAAAAGTATCAGTGTCGTTATCCTCGCAAGGTTAGACATTGATGGGTATTGAAAACAGGGGTGACAATAATTTTGAACCCTACCTTTTTGATAAAAGAAATATGACTCTCTGAGCAATTATATTAGTATAAAATAATATGTATTTTTAGCATACAATATAGCTCAGTATTTGAATGACTTATTTTATACATACTTTTTGTTCATCTTTATCAAGGGTGTCAATAAGTTTGGACGCCACTGTATGTATGTAGTAACTTATATTATTAATAGTAGCGGTAGTTATATTAATTGTAGGCCTATTAGTAATTTAACAACTTATTTTGTGCTAACATTTTTGTTGTTGCTGTTAATGTAGCTTCATTGCCAAAATCCTGACCTATCCCTTTAAACCAAATGTCATTATCGACTAATAGGGTATTTTCCCACTGCACTGTGTCAACACTGGACTATCCAGTTCCAGGCATAAGCGACATAATCGGTCACTTAGGGCCCCAGTTGGGGTCTCTTGGCAGTAATAATACACCAGGTGCAAATTCAAAATTTGGTTGTGCATCAGCAGTTTTGCCAATTTTTAGATTGGTAGTTAGTCTAGCCAGCTATCTAAACTTGTATTAACCATGGCCGAATACCAACTGGGCATGCAGGGCCCTAACCTCCAGGGGGCCCCCATTGATTTTGTTAGTCATTCTCACTCATATTATATTAACATGGCATAAGTCATTACAAAAGGTGCAGAATTGCAGGAAATTACCTGCAAAACAGCACATTTTTGCTTTCTACCCCATGGCAAAATGAGTAGAATTGCAGGAAATTAACTGTAAAACATTAAAAAAAATCTCTACACCGTCAAGAGGGAGGCCACTAAAATGTTTTGCCATGCTTGTGTTATGCTAGTATAACACAAGCATTGGCACACCTACATGCTTAAAGCCCAGGGCTAACATTTCAAAGAAAGTAACAGAGGAGCTGAGGGGACAATTAAATGCATATCCTGTAGTCATTCAGCAAATATGTTTTCACACTACTGATTTCAACAATGTGTTTGTAAGGTCAGGCGGATGTTTAGGGTGATTAAGGCTATCACTGAAAAGAGGAGGGCCAGCTAAGACCTGGGCCAATGTTGGTGTTATCCAACTTCAATTAACGCATTATGCGGAAGTTATGTGCGAAATGTGGTTTTGGCCTGGGCCAAGGGAGATCTAGGCTAAACCAAAACCTGTGAAGAGCTTTAAAGGGATAGTGATAGATTTAGGCAATGAAGCCCTTTTTCTACTTACCCAGAGTCAGATGAACATATGGATACCATTTTTATGTCTCTGATTGAGGGCAGATTGAAGGAATTTGGAGGTAGTTTTGTGAGCCATCGCTAACTAGCTTGAGCGCAACAGCTGGAAGTCTTCACGTACCATAAACATATAAATGTTATCCATGAGTTACTCTGACTTTGGTTAGCTAGAAAAAGGGCTTATTCACTATCCCTTTAAACGTTTGGACTGAAAAAGAATGGGGAAAATAGTAAAGGTGAATGTAGCCTAATCATAATAGTATTAGAACAGTGTGTTCTGACATTTGTATTTGTGTGTGATGTCAAGACATGACAGGTATGTCAATGTGTCTTTCAGGGGTTGTTCTGTTGTTACGGGTTATCTGTTTACAATATACTGTGACTCGGACCATGACATTTCATGCGTATGCCTTTCGGTCTTTCTTCTGCTTCTGTCAACAGCATTATATCCTGGCATTCGGTGGCATAATTGCAGTGCCTCTGATCCTGGCCGAGCCTCTCTGTATTGGAAACAACAACGCCGCCAAGAGCCTACTCATCTCCACCATATTCTTTGTGTCGGGTGTGTGCACATTGCTCCAGACCACTATCGGAACCAGGTAGTTAGTCCTCTTGGCATTTCCTTAATAGCTTACCTTTCACATAAGGGCACACACATACAGTTGAAGTCAGAAGTTTATATACACTTAGGTTGAAAAATGAGTTTTAATGACCCCAACAACTCCACACATTTCTTGTTAACAAACTATAGTTATGGCAAGTCGGTTAGGACATCTACTATACCAAAGTATCTTTATCCACAGTAAAACGAGTCCTATATCGACATAACCTGAAAGGCCACTCAGCAAGGAAGAAGCCACTGCTCCAAAACCGTCATAAAAAGCCAGACTACAGTTTGCAACTGCACATTGGGACAAAGATCGTACTTTTTGGAGAAATGTCCTCTGGTCTGAGGAAACAAAATAAAGGTATTTGGCTATAATGACCATTGTTCTGTTTGGAGGAAAAAGGGGGAGGCTTGCAAGCCGAAGAACACCATCCCAACCGTGAAGCACGAGGGTGGCAGCATCATGTTGTGAGGGTGCTTTGCTGCAGGAGGGACTGGTGCACTTCACAAAATAGCTGACATCACGAGGCAGGAAAATTATGTGGATATATTGAAGCAACATCTCAAGACATCCGTCAGGAAGTTAAAGCTTGGTCGCAAATGGGTCTTCCAAATGGACAATGACCCCAAGCATACTTCCAAAGTTGTGGCAAAATGGCTTAAGGACAACAAAGTCAAGGTATTGGAGTGGCCATCACAAAGCACTGACCTCAATCCTATAGAAAACTTGTGGGCAGAACTGAAAAAGCGTGTGCGAGCAAGGAGGCCTACAAACATGACTCAGTTACACCAGCTCTGTCAGGAGGAATGGGCCAAAAATTCACCTAACTCATTGTGGAAAGCTTCTGGAAGGTTATCCGAAACGTTTGACCCAAGATAAACAATTTAAAGGCAATGCTACCAAATACTAATTGAGTGTATGTAAACTTCTGACCCACTGGGAACGTGATGAAAGAAATAAAAGCTGAAATAAATCAATCATTCTCTTTACTTTTATTCCAACATTTCACAGTTTTAAAATAAATTGGTGATCCTAACTGACCTATAGCAGGGAATTTTTACTAGGATTAAATGTCAGGAATTGTGAAAACTGAGTTTAAATGTTTTTGGCTAAGGTGTACGTAAACTTCCGACTTATATATACACTGATTGTACAAAACCGCTGCACCACTCGGACTCCGGTGTGACGCAGTGGTCTAAGGCACTGCATTTCAGTGTAAGTGGCATCACTACAGTCCCTGGTTCAAATCCAGGCTGAATCACATCCTGCTGTGATTGGGAGTCGCATAGGGTAGTGCACAATTGGCCCAGCATCGTCCGGGTTTGGCCAGGGTAGGCCGTCATTGAAAATAAAAGTTTGTTCTTAACTGACTTGTTTGACATTAGTGCTAGTATGAACTTTGACCCAGGCACAGATTCACAGCAGGCAGAGTAAATCCAGAATATTTACTTAAGGGCTTCATATCAAAACAACAACGCAAGGGAACACTGAACGAGACTTGAGCAGCTGGCCCAGTCCACAGAGGAACCTAAATAGTCATCAAGCAGGTGATCCCAATAAGCCCAATCAGGGTCACCTGGATACTAGAGGAAACCCACGGGTGCTCTCCAGTGCCAACCACAGGTAGTACACTCCATGTAGAAACCCTAACCTGTGATAACTTGCAGAGTTAAATAAAGGATAAATACAAATGATTTACAGTTTTTTTTGATTGCTTAAGCACGATTTTCAAAACAGGGCCCGTGTTTTCAAAACACTACACACAATTAGCACAACCACACACCCAATTAGCTAAACACTACAGATCCTTTGCAAAATTAAACACTCTTGTAAAAACTATACACTTCTTTTTAAAAACCACACTTTGTTACCATATGAAACACACACGTTTCACATTACTATACTCTGTTTACACGAGTTACACTCTGCTGTGATAAACCTAAAACACTTTTAGCACTTCTACTTCCCTATGATTAGAGTAGGCTACTATCAACAAAGTACAAATATAATGTAAATTCACCAAACACTACACAAGACTGTTGTAGACTGAAGAAACTAATTTATTTCTCAACACGCCCAAAATGTTGATGATGAAGATTCATAGTACTGTAACCAAACGTCACTTTACATATTGTAAGTTCAAAAAAATAAAATAAAAAATAACTAGACATTGTCTCTTCGCCTAGCTGGATCTGGCCAGAGAATTTCATCAACATCGCAGGCAATGTTGTCATTAGCAAGACACCTTGGAAAGAAATGTCTTGAATGACGAATCCATCCTTGCATTGCTGCTACCTCCATCTGGTCACAGCCCTCCTCCATGGCTTGGATGAGGGGTACCTCAGCCTGGAACGGAGATCATATACCTTCCACCGCCATGCCGAGAAAAAATATTCTATAGGGTTGAGGAATGGAGAGTATGGTGGAAGATATAGGACTGTGAAATGTGGATGTTGCTGAAACCAGTTCTGAACCAGAGCAGAGCGGTGGAAAGACACATTGTCCCAGACAACAATGTATTGCATATGATTGATTTGATTTGCTGCTGTTATGTTGTGCAATTGGTCCAAGAATGTAAGTATGAGTGCTGTGTTGTAAGGGCCTATATGGGCATGGTGGTGGAGGACCCCATTCTGGGTAATGGCTGCACGTTGCCCTGGGACATTGACTATAGCCCTGTGGCCAATGATGTTTCTTCCCCTCATTCGTGTACTCGTCAGGTTGAACCCAGCGTCATCTACGTAAATTAACTCATGCTGGATCTCCTCTCCATCCATTCGTAAAACTCTCTGAAAAACAGTGTCAGGCAAAATTGTGTAGTTCGGTGTAGATCTAGTATACATATTACAGTACAGTAAAAGATTGTGAGACAGTATGCAAGATCACACTGCTAAAGTGAATACAAACCACTGCATAATCATGCCGCAGTCGTTTCACCCTTTCGGAATTGTGCTCGAAAAGCACTCAATAAATTTGCTTCATTTGAATATGTTTTTTTTTAGGATGCGTGCCAGTGTTGATGTTGAGACCTGATGGATATCGCTGAAAATGGCGTGGTTATTGACAATGTTAGCTTGGCGCTGCTTGAGTGTTATAGCATTGTTGGCCAAAACCATGTTTACTATCTCCCTCTCTTGCTGTTCTGTGAACATAGGAGACCTTCCCCCTTGTCGTCCCTGACCCTCAATCCTATGTAGAAAAAAACAGTGTACAATAGTACAGTAATTTCACAGGAAAAGGTAACAGAAGTGCTGATAGTGCATAGAATACAGTACTGTAAGCAGTTACTGAAACCGCGCAGATGTTTTTGATATGATGATATTTTTACAATACCTATTTTCCAGTCGAAATGTTCTCATCACACTTGCCACTGTATATCGGCTTAGATTTGGCTCCCTCAGCGTCAGGCCGTGGTTGAAAACGTGGTCAACCAGTGTTGCGCGGATCTCATTTGTCAGATTCGGTCCTCTATGAGCACCTTCTTGTCTTCCTCTTCCTCTTCCTCCTCATTCTCCTCCTCGTCCTCCTCGTTCTCCTCCTCCTCGTTCTCCTCGTCGTCGTCCTCCTCCTCCTCCTCCTCCTCCTCCTCCTCCTCGTCTTACTCTTTCTCTGACTCTTTCCATTGTGCTTGAAGACCGATGAACTCACCTGCTGCTTTTTATAGTGCTTATACACCTGATTGGTGTGTCTACAATTAATCAAACGAGTGTTTGCACACCTGATGACTGTGTTGAACCAATTGGTTGGACGGTGTGGTAATTTGACAGTCAGTGCTTTGGTATTGCAAGGACGTGACTTCATGATAGATTTTTGTGTGTAATGTATGTTAAGTGTGTTTAGTGTTTTGCAAATCACTGTGTGTATAGTTTTGCAACAAGTGTGAGGTTGACAATGTGCTTATAGTTGTGCAAATATGGGCTGATGTTTTGATTCTTGAGTGTAAGGTTTTGATAATAGTGTACTACTTTTAATTTTAGTGTGTAAGCAATCAAAAAAAACTGTAAAAAGAACACCTGCTCATTCCATGACTTAGACTGACCAGGTGAATCCAGGAGAAAGCTTTGATCTCATATTGATGTCACTTGTTTAATCCACTTCAATCAATGTAGATGAAGAGGAGGGGACGGATTAAAGAAGGATTGTTAAGCATTGAGACAATTGAGACAAGGATGGCGTATGTGTGCCATTCAGAGGGTGAATTGGCAAGACAAATATTCAAGTGTTTTTGAAATGTGTATGGTAGTAGAAGCCAGGCGTACCGGTTTGTGTCAAGAACTGCAACCCTGCTGGCTTTTTAACGCTCAACAGTTTCCCGTGTGTATCAAGAATGGTCCACCACCCAAAGGACATCCAGCCAACTTGAAACAGTGGGAAGCATTGGAGTCAACATGGGCCAGCATCCCTGTGGAATGCTTTCGACACCTTGTAGAGTCCATGCCCCGAGGAATTGAGGCTGTTATGAGGGCAAAAAGGGGGGGGGGGGGGGGTGAGGGCGTTCAACTCAATATTAGGAAGGTGTTCTCAATGTTTTGTACATTCAGTGTATAGGCCTCAGTGTATAGACACAAGGATGTATAAATGCAAACACATGTAGGAGCCTACTTTAAACCCACAGAGGCTTAGAAGAACACACAGACAAGGCTGTGTGCATGCATGCTTGAGTAGACACGCAATCGTGCACACATCTGAAACCAAACAGAGATCTGAACCGAAACAGAGATCTGAACCCAAACAACGATCTGAACTTAACATAAATCCTTCTCTAAACTTAGCAAAAAAAGAAACGTCCTCTCACTGTCAACTGCGTTAATGTTCAGCGAACTGAACATGTGTAAATATTTGTATGAACATAACAAGATTCAACAACTGAGACATAAACTGAACAAGTTCCACAGACATGTAACTGTCAGGAATGGAATAATGTGTCCCTGAACAAAGGGGGGGGGGGGGGGTCAAAATCAAAAGTAACAGTCAGTATCTGGTGTAGCCACCAGCTGCATTAAGTACTGCAGTGTATCTCCTCCTCATGGACTGCACCATATTGACCAGTTCTTGCTGTGAGATGTTACCCCTACTCTTCCACCAAGGCACCTGCACGTTCCCACACATTTCTTGGGGGAATGGCCCTAGCCCTCACCCTCCGATCCAACAGATCCCAGACGTGCTCAATGGGATTGAGATCTGGGCACTTCGCTGGCCATGGCAGAGCATTGACATTCCTGTCTTGCAGGAAATCACGCACAGAACGAGCAGTATGGCTGGTGGCATTGGCGGGCTGGAGGGTCATGTCAGGATGAGCCTGCAGCAAGGGTACCACATGAGGGAGGAGGATGTCTTCCCTGTAACGCACAGCATTGAGATTGTCTGCAATGACAACAAGCTCAGTCCGATGATGCTGTGACACACCACCCCAGACCATGACGGACCCTCCACCTCCAAATCGATCCTGCTCCAGATTACTGTACAGGCCTCGGTGTAACGCTCATTCCTTCGACGATCTACGCGACTCCGACCATCACCCGGGTGAGACAAAACCGCATCTTGTCATTGAAGAGCACTTTTTGCCAGTCCTGTCTGGTCCAGCGACGGTGGGTTGGTGCCCTTAGGCGACGTTGTTGCCGATGATGTCTGGAAAGGACCTGCATTACAACAGGCCTACAAGCCCTCAGTCCAGCCTCTCTCAGCCTTTTGCGGACAGTCTGAACACTGATAGAGGGATTGTGCGTTCCTGGTGTAAATCTGTCAGTTGCTGTTGCCATCCTGTACCTGTCCTGCAGGTGTGGTGTTTGGATGTACCGATCCTGTGCAGGTGTTGTT